>NW_022158378.1:14987-299014 GCF_006535985.1 Synchytrium microbalum
TATCTGCTTCTGATCGCTTGGCGGTTTTGATCACTGTCATCAACATGTTTCGATTGATTCACGGACTTGTGCTTTTGAATCAAGAGGTAGAGTTCCGTGTGAAGTGGAAAATAGGAGTGGAATATTATCGCCACAATGGGGTAAGAAACTCCACCCAAATCACATTTGGCCGGTGTCTGATGTCGCCTTCCTAGTCAATCGTATTTCACAATAATTATGTCGTGAAAACAAACAAGATGCCTTGGGCGAACTCAACTGTCGCGGTGGGCATGAGCAGCAATTTTCGGATTAGTGCACTGTGCTGAATTCTGGTTGGCTTTCAGGATCTGAAATGTGCATACTCTATCTGCTCTCCATATTTGATCAAGCTAGACTTGTCCAAAAGCAAATTTAAAAGATCCAAATTGACTTTATGCTTATGGCCTGTTGGTAGCAATATCCGTGATATCATGGACATTTCCTTGGGTCGCAGGTATTTTACTGTATATTGAAGGCCTTGCAGGTGACTGGCTGATGTTGTTTGGCTTATGCACGTGGGGAACTCAAGCAGCGTTTCCAACTAGGCTCTGCACACTGCAGGATTGGTTCACCGTGATGTACGCTTGGAAAACACTGTGCGAGTAGAAAATCGATATGTTTTGATTGACTTGGAACACTGCGGAAGGGTAGGACGCCTACCTGATGGATTTAGCAACCAGTATATACCGCAAACGAAACTGGGAAAGCCAGAAATGCACTACTCGTTCGGCTGTGACGTATGGATGCTGATGAAGGCCGTGCTTACACTTGCATTCGTCAAAGAAGATGTGGATACTCAAGGCCTCATTTATGCGTTCCTCGAATTATTTGACAAATCCCCAGATGATCCAAGGCTACACAACGAAGGTCTCTCTACTGAAATGTTGATACATCTTGTATTTGAAGATGCAAGATCGCATTATGAAGCATCATAAGTATTTATTGCAGAGTTTTTCTTGATAAAATTTGTACACATCACTAAGGCATAAGCATCGCATTCCACGTAGTATATGAGGTTCGTGGAGCTCCTTCCTATGCAGACAAGTTACAGGCTAGTCGAAAGCGTGATATTGCTACGTTGAGTGCTCCGCTGCATGCAGCCCCCTTAGAGGCTCGGTCACAAATAGCTCGTCAGATCTTGGAGTGTCCTGCTCCTGTAGAAGTCGGCTTGTAGGAACGAACCGTCCGCTCTATAGTCAGCTAGCGTTTCTCGCATTAAAACAGTTTGTTGTCGTAATTTGCCTGGCGTTGGTGGATATTCTGGTGTTAGGCGGACTGTCGCTGCTCTTGCAGGTGTAAATGTCAAGCTTACTATCGATGTCTCTTTGTTGGACCTGCCATGGCAAGACTATATTGCTTGGAACATTCTCAACCTCTGATCTATCTGGTGACGAATTTGTAAACCTGAGTGAGGCAAGTCTGACAATGCAAACCAAAGTATAGACTATCGCCAGCTGAGAAATCTACCAGATTCTGCATACTATCTTCGTTATGGTGTCGCTGTTGCACTCAGAGCAACATTGATTACGATGCTAAAACTTGTCGTATGGACAATCATGTGACATACTGACGCAGGCATCAATACCTTTGAACATTTTGTAATCTTTCGCTGCTGCCATTTTCTCGGTGGTTTAAATTACGATGTCTCAGTCCTTAAGAGTGCTGAATCCGTATCGCACCTGTTTGGGCTGCAATGCCAATGTCGCAATCACGCATGGTTGTGTATCTATTGGACTATTAGAGAATGTCGTTCCGTTGTCTGCTTTTCTTCGGAACGTCTGGTTTAGATCTCGTTGTTTAAGGAGAACTTGCCAATCGGGGAGGGGGGACACTGCTCTGGATTGCAGATTACAATGAGAACAATAAGGGAGTGAAATGGATTGCTGAGAAAGTACGCTATCTCCCTCTCGTATTTGTTTGTTAGAATCTCTGTTCATTAAAATGCTCTATTCTTCATTCTCGACAGGGAGCTGATGTTAAACTTGCCAATCACGCAGGGCAAACACCACTCTTCGTCGCAGCGGGAGTAGGGTATCTTGATATTGTCAAGTATCTATTCGAGCATGTAGGAATCTCCTTCTGCTGTCTGTTTGACTTTGGACTGTCCGGTTTACATCTTTTTCCTTCATTCTCGAAGAGGGAGGTGATGTCAACCTTGCCATTCAGAACGGCCAGACACCACTGTGGATTGCAGCGTACGGTGGACATACTACTGTCGTCAAATATCTATTTGGCGCTATAATGGGTTGTACAATAGTTGCTTCTCATAATGTAGGGTCTCGCATGTCTCAGGAAGTCTCGAAGGAATTGGCATTGGCTTGTAATTCTTCTGCCCCCCAAAATCTAACCTTCAAGGGGGAAGTAGTTTACAAACTCGTTGTTTTGGGCCTGTAGGAGGCGGGGCGACGTGTTAGATTGTAGTTTTGCTATACTAGTTCGGCTCAATTTCTGAGACAAGTGAGACCCTAAATTCCGAAGAGCAACTTATACAACCCAGCATCGCACCATCCAGACAGCCCTTACAACAGTTCCGACGTATTCCCAAGGGAGACTGTCCAAACGATACCATGTAAACTACTTCCGCCTTGAAGTTTTGGTGTTGAGGGATGACCATATTTCCTGGCATTCCATTTTTGGGTTCATCTTACCATAACGACTTGAGTCTACCGTATTAACTCCAGGGTTTAAACAATATGGCAGAATTGGCCGTACTTCGTCGATTCCAGGCACAAACCGAACAGCAGAATATAATTTGAAATGTTTATATTTATTTGTTAATGCAATGTGGAAGGCAAAAGATCTAATATATACATTCAACTTTCAATAATGTGCAACTTCAAACACTACATAACAAATATTCTTTATTTGCATAATGAAGCCATAGTTGGTTGCTATTTGACGATTTCACAAGTGATCATTTGATTGCAATGTACGAAAGACTTGATAGATGTCGACGGCGTCAGGGTTTGTGCGACTCCAAAGCTTACTTATATAGGTATCTTCAAGGTGTACTGAGTAAGTCTAGTATTCCAAACTCCCTGGACTTGCTGAGCAGTTTGAATTCCAAGTTCATTGATTGAGGTACAAATTACAAGTGGCCATGGATACTCAGGTATTCTCAAGCCAGCGTCTCGAAATGCTTTCCGAAGTTGCTCGAGACCGGTTTGCTTTATACCGCTTTGCTTTATTGGATGGACACCTGAAACCGTAGCCTGCAATAGAATAATGATGCTAGTCTTCCTGTCCCATATAAATCCATCAAAACTGGCATGATTTGAGGCTATTGGCCAAAAATACGCAAACTCGTTGTCCTTCAGCATTGCTGACAAATCGGTCTTCACGAATCTGACGACTTTCTCTAGCATTCCAAGGTCATGAGGGTTAAAAGAACTTTTCAATCCGACTGAGCAATATATACGTACCTGTTGGTGCAACAAGTAACTCTGATTTGTCGGTCAGACATGTAGCAGTGAGTGGAAGCCCTTTCGTGGACATAAGATGGTGCATTCTGGCTTCCAGCATCATACCACGTACAGCTGCTTCACCTGATGTACTCCCTAGCATATGATAGAAAGAACTACGATCGACATCGGAGCGGGTTTCCATTTCTTCACTCATCATTCGGATGACTTGTTTTCCTATTATTTCTACTTTGCAGTCTATTCGGCCGAGACTCCAGGCCTCTGCAGTTTGAACTTGAGCACCAGATAAGAGTATTAGCTTTGAGGACTGATCTGGATTGGCAGAACTTCCAAAGAGCAGGAGTTGAAGGAGATTCTGTTTCGTCTCTTGGAGAGTTTTGATCACACTCTTTTGATATGACTGCATAAGTGCCTCGGATTTCGCAATGCTGAAGCAATATCGAGGACAAGGATTCCAATCATTCCAAGCTTCCCATATTCGATTCATGTCCAAGTGGAGCACCTCAGAGCTTTATAATGGTCATCATCATCAGAAAATTGCAATGATGACTAAACAACTTACCCATAAAATGCAGTTTCTTCCCACGTCCAAGTATTCATGTAATAGAGCAATGCAGCAGCTTGCTTCGTCCACTCTCTATAGCGCTCGACTTTCGGTGAAGTCGCTTGAAGCATTAATACTTGATCATTGCCGAGAAATCCCTCGCAGGGAGTCGCAACTTTTTCATTTGAATCAACCAAGGCCCAAGTTGGATTCCCAATATCTGACGGACAGGTTCTACTAGGTGGATTCATGACGACGCCAGAATGATCAAAATAATGATAGCAAGATAGCTCAGTTTGAAGCGCTGTCGGTAGACCATCCAGTAATCGTTCGATCAAGATATATAGCAAAAAGATGGACTTTCCTTGTTTCATCACAGTAGGACTTGTCAATGCCCAATTTAACATCAACGCAAAAAAAAGAGTGTATTACCAATTCCAGGGTTCCCTAATATAGCTCGAGACGGTATTACTTGCTTGACAATGCCCTCAGCAGAGATCCTCTTTAAAAACTCGTGCAGAAGGCGGTACTCCTGGTTCACAAGTAGTTTGTCTATGTCGGCCGCAGACCTTTTGTTGAATAATGGGAATGAACCTAGCAGTCCTTGCGATCTGAATTTATCCAGCAAATCTTTCAATTGAATCACAGTGAAACTCAATGGAGAGAGTGTAGTAGTGGCGGTGTCAAACTCCCCAACTTGCTGCATGGTTGCCAGAGTTGGAACATTGCATACTACAGTTGCATGAAGACTATCGTGCGTTGATTGTCTTTTGTTCCAGAGTATTGAATAGAGAAGTCGCATAGCCTGTACTTTGGGTTCTGGATTTGCTGTGTGAGTAAAACAATATTGTTCAAATCAACAGCAATAGTGACATTACCAAACGAGGGCAGTTGCTTACCTGGTGTTTCCATCGTAAAAGACATCCTGCTTACAGGTGGAGCGGGCCTCACCACTCTCAATGGAGATTTGGCAGATGTTGTAATGGCATTTAGTGATGTGTCGGCTCCGAGTGGCGTTTTGCATTCTGCATCCATATATACATATAATTGATCTGGTTTCACATCAGCTAATCGATCTTTGAAGTCTCCATGATTGATGAGATATTTGCGTAGTAGGTCGACATCCATTGAAGAATCAATTTTCAGTCTTGTAGCGTCTCCCAACTTGTGAAGTGCAGCCAATGACTCGTCAGCGTCTTCAGCATCTCGTTTAAAGAGCAATATCCAGAGCACTGTAGTGTCGCTCATATTTGTTCGTTCCTCAACATATCAACAAGAATACTAAGGAGGTAAAAAAGTACAACAGATGCATTACAGATGACTAAGCATATATTTGTATCAGAATTGCAGGGATCTGGCAAGACTATATTGCTTGATACATCTCAACGTAAATGCCAGTGATCTATCTTGTGACGAATTTGGGACCCCTGAGTGATCCAAATCTGACAATATCAACCAAACTATAGCCTATTGTCAGCTGAGAAATCTACCCGATTCAGCATGATCCTCTCCCTTGGTTATGGCGTCGTTGTTGTACTCAGCATAACAGAGCATTGGACGTCCAAAGCTGTTTGCGGCTGAGGACGTTCTTTTTGTTTGGGACGTGATTTGGGCGTCCTACAGAAAAGGGCATCCACGCCCAAAGGTCAAGTACGTCCTTGGACGTCAGCGTCTAAGGATAAAGAGTCCACGACTTTAGGACCGTCCTTTGGACCTCTTTTCAGCGTGTCCAAAATCCATCTTGGATTTTTTCTGATGTAACAGCTTTGGACGTTATTCAACAGGCAGATCTAAACTCCCAATTCATAAATGAGGGATATAAGAATTACGTTATCTAGTTTATGATGCGATTTACGTCCATAATTAGTAGCGATCGATAAGAAAACTTTCCTTGTCAATGAACACCAAAACAAAAACTTTCCTTGTCAGCACCAAAACAAACCAACGAGGTTGACTTCGAACACAAACCTAAATGTGTTCGCTTATCGTAGACGCAAACCCGAGCAAACTCAATCGAGTGAAACGCGATTCTGCCAGAAAACCAGAGTCCAGTCAGAATGTATCGTGTACTTGTGTGAAGGAAAAAAAGGGAATATCAACCGCGTCATGACCCCCTCTACGCTGAAAAATCCTTCGCAATCTCAATCAACAATCCAACACCATACCCGGTACATCGTTCACCACTTGCGCTGGGCGAAGCAATATCTAAATGCGCCCATCCCTTGCGATTTTCGTTCCAGTCATCACCTACAAAATGCGATTCGAGGAAATGACCTGCACATGATGATGGTGCGTTTACGCGGTCTTTTACCGAGTTTTTCTAAATGAAAGCAAACATGTATCAGATCGTGCCAGTCATCCAAGAGTACTGTGATCGGGTTTTTGTTTACCATATCAGCGACATCTGAAGGGAACTGTTTGGCAGGTCCCAACCATTCTGGACAGTAAAGCAATGGGTACACTAAATCACCACTTCGTTTTCCCGCTGATACGATTTCAGATTCGAAAGAGTCTGAATTCGATAAACAACCAGCGTGACGGGTTCCCTATAACAGTAGAAGAAGAAGCTGATTTGGACGTCTGATACACGAGCTTGACAGGATCTTGTTTTTGTGTCCTTTCAACATCATCGCAACAGCAAAACTTACAGTAGCATAAGACTGAGCACCAGTTAGCGTACTCAATTCAACAAGACGGTCAGGATTCAAATTTTTTGTAGCATATGCAATTCCATCAGCCAAAATGAGTCGACCTATTGCCCAAATAAGCACAACATTAGCGTTCACCAAGCCTAGCACAAAAACGGCAATTCTAAGCAAGAAATACCTTCCGCATCGGTATTGTTGACCTCGACAGTCTTTCCACTGTACATGTACAAGATATCATCATTCCTGTACGACCTCTCATCAACCGAGTTCTCCACAATACAAAGTACGGCGTAAAGGTTTTCTTTAAATGCGCCCTTGAGTACAATAGCTTCAAATGCGGCTAGACAAGCTGCAGATCCACACATGTCTAACATGTGATGTGGGTTAAACTGCACTGAAACACAAAAAAAGTCGTATTTCGGTGTTGATCATACCAGTCTTCATGGAAATCATTGACGCAGTTGGTTTCAACGACAATCCACCAGTATCAAACGTGACTCCCTTTCCAACCATTGCGAGTGTCGTTTTGGCACCTGCTGGACGATACCCCAATATGGCGAGTGCTGGTGGATGTTCTGCTCCCTTTAAAGTTGATGAGAATTGTCAGAACAAAAAAGAGAGAGTGAACTCAGCCAATTTGCAGAAGCATCATTTACCTTCCCAACATTCCAAATCCCACCAAGTCCAGCATCCCTCAACTCATCCCCTCTAATGAGCGTCAGCTCAACACCATTAGGCTCCAGCTTCCTCGCAACACTCTTAACCTCTTCCACATATGCATCTGTATGAAGTTCAGACGGGGGTGTATCACCCAATCGAGCAGCGAATCGGACACCGTTTGCAGCCAGTTGCAATGATGCGTAGTCAATCTCCTTGTCACTGTCTGTGCTGTTGCAGATGACAAAGTTTACGTGCACGGTACGTGGCGGTTTTGGGTCGGCGAGGTTTTTGCGAGAGTATAAGGGGAATGCACGGGCTATTGCGAGTCCTGCTGGGAGAGTTTGGGCGAGTGAGGAGAGGAGGACGGTTATTTGGATGTCACCGGTTTTGGGAGTTAGTTTTAGGGCGAGATCTATGTTGGCAGAAAAAAAAGCAATTAATCAGTCTCTACATTGTCAGGTACATTACCAAAGTTCGATCTGTATCACAAGTAAACCATTGGCACACAACGCGACTACGAGCTCGTACCATAGATACTATCAGTCCTCACAAATCCATTCGAGCGAGATCGTTCGATAGGAATGCTTCCAATCGACACCTGTCCTCGATTCTCTTTTGAATCACCAACAAACGTGGTAATTGTTTCAGCAGTTCCTTCAGAAATCTACGTGCAAATTCAGATATTTAGATTCTGACAGTCTTTCCACGATCCCAAAACGAATAGCATCCAACTAAAATCCAAACATCGTCTTACAATCTGTGATGCCTGCACAGCAGCATTCACCACATTACTAGGCAGCGATAATGAGGATGGAAGAGCGGTTGCAAATGTAGCGAAAATTGGCTTTTCAGCCAACAGGACGTGGCCAGCCGGGCTTGCACTGAAACTCCCAAATGTTACGGTTGTCATTGTTGAGTTCTTTCTTGCTTGTTGAGAGTTGATTCGGATTGCGAATGTGATTATATCCTTATTAACGAGCTTTGGTATAGACCACGAAAGTTTGGTTGAGAGTCTGGCCACTTGGTGCATTTGCGATGTCAAGAAGTTGATGACTTCGACGGACGCGTCAACCAAGACCAAACCAACCAAAATCATATATCCATAGATCCGGCTATGCGAATTGTATGAAAACAAATAATATATGTACAACTGTATCTAGAATCACGACATCATTTTCAAAACGTCCACAACGCGGCTTTTTGTTGCAGCTATGCAAGTCCTCAGTATCTCAAACGGCACAGGCTCTCCATCCTGAAAGCTTCCACACATCATTCCAATCTCGTCTATCACTGTAGTCACTGTAGCAGACAGGACTTGCTCTTCATCGTCTGTTGGATCAACTAATAAATGTTTCCTATGTTGTTGTAATGGGCAATTAGCTAATTCTTGAAGATGATTCTTTTGCATGATGGCATACACTTCAAATATGCCAACAGTCAATGAAACAGGTATCCTGTGAATCCGGAGAGGTATCACCGGTTTAGATGTTTCCTTGACGGTTCCATCAGCTTCAGAGTATAGTACGTTTGGTACTCGAACTACATCGAGAAACTGTAATGTCAGTCTACATAGATATGAGGGGTTACAAGTTTCTTTGCACCTTGTCGTAAAGCAGCCATAATAGCAATCAAGGACGCATCAAAAGCGTTCCCATCGTATCCAAGACACACAACATCACAATACAGCACCCACACTGCATTTCCTGATGATATACATAGATCTTTGGTATCGATGATCTTGCATCTGGTAATAGTTTGAGAGAGAGTCAATGTAGCGCAGAAAAAACGAATCCACGCGACCTTGTAGCATGCATGGCAAGCTTTCGGTTACCTGTGCAACACTTGATTCATCTGCTCACTAAGCGATTGAGGCAGTTCACCAGGAGGACCAGGCCGTATTCTTGGCGAGCACATGGCGGGGAGGTCAATGTTTGGTACTTTTTTTCAAGTTGTGAGTTATAGATCTCCGTGAGCTTGACGAGTAGGAAGCTCACGACAGCGACATTCGTTGCACATACTTATGAATCCATGATTCGGTCTATCTAACTTTGGTTCTCCTACTTCAACCTTGATGCCACAAATGACTGTAGTCTCGCCGATTTTCACGAGTGATGATGCGTTTGCTGTTGATACGACCCCTATACAACATAAGGTTAGAACACACTGATATACAGAGGCCTCAACAAAATTACAAATTCATCAATACAATCTACCTGTGCGTATGGTAGTGTCTCTCACAGAATTCCAAGCTCTCTTGTCGGGTCTTGTTCCTTGAGCGATGACGTGTTGTCTGATATATTCTCGAGGCTGTAGGATTTTGAATGTCTCTGGCGCGAGAATATTGCTTGTCCTAGTAGCCATCGTATATGTTTTGGATCAAGATGTGGTTTCGTTTTTTTTAAAAACAGCAGCATCAGCTCCCCAGACTACATTTAACTATAGTTGATATAATGAACACGAGGGAGCGTATCTTACATCGCTTGTACACTTTTATATGTAGAACCAAACCACGACTGAACACGAGGAGACAACTCTGCAGTGCGTGCTCAAATCAAATAATCGTAAAACAAACACTACCATCACGATCACATCAATGGACATCCATCGGACTAGCTGCTGCTGTAATACTTGGTCTCACCACTAGTAAACCATCAATAGAATGCTCACCATCATTCAACGGTGTCCCAGTTGCAGCAACATTTCTGATGCGACAAGCTGAACCAATCTTCAACAAACACTTTCCCGGTCTCGAACTATCTCCCGTATTCGTCATGGACGGTATAAACTTTGGATATACGGAACAATCCATACTGGGGTGGGCATCTACTGCTACTGTTGAAGTACCTGTGTATGAGAGATTGTCACAGACTGAGGAAGTTCGGCTGGGCACGTCGGGTTTAAGGAAGGGAGCTGTAGGAAAGGCGTATATAACGGGTGGCTGCTCGTATGGGTGTGCTAAGGTGGTTATGAGTGAGATAAAGGTGGTCAAGATGAATGGGGAGGTTGTTTGGCATTGGACGAGAAAGCCATGATGGTAGAAGGTGGATCGAAATGGATTATATAGTATTAACATCGCATCATTCTATCGTTCTATATCATAAATCAACATATAGTATTTACATCAACACGAATATTGGAAACAGGTCCAAGTTTATCATGCCAGTGCGTCAGTTCCGCAGTTCTATCTTACCACTCGAATGAGCCACATGGACGCGTTTCGAATTTCGAGAGATTTGCAACTTACAAACGATATTTATCACGTTGTCCTGTTGTCCTGCTATCTAGCATGCTGTATAATATCAGCAATCTGCTTCAGCAACTGGTCACTTAGCTAGCTTCCTCAAACTCAGAAACGATGAGTCCTCTCAAAGACAAGGGGAAAGGACCTGCCACTGAGAAGCCTGAGAAGCCCGATACCGCGTCTCAATTCAAGTTTTCAGATCTATGCACCCTGTTTCAGCAACTGGAAAATCTGTCTCGTAAACGAGGTGTTGTTGCGAAGGCTGAGAAGCAGCAACGGCTTCTCAAAGACTTTATGAGAGTATGTTACATGTATCCTGTTCGTCGATTCTTGTGTTGTTATAAACTTGTCGCTTCTCGAGCTGACTTTAAAAAATCTATGTTTAACATTTACGTGTTTTAGAAGTGGCGAAACACTGGTGGAGACTTTTATCCTGCTCTACGATTGATGGTGCCTATTGTAAGCTCAACTAACGTTTTCCCCATGTGAAAGATCAAAGTACGCAAGCATGTGTTGCAAATCTTGACAAAACCTTGTGTTTTCTTCTAGTTCGACAAGGAACGTAGCGCATATCAATTGAAAGAAGCTGCTCTTGCCAAGATCTACAAAGATGTGTTGGGTTTGGGACCTATTACGGGTGATGAATTGATCAATTGGAAACGCCCTGGCGTTAAAGCTGGAGTAAGGCTGAATCACGTACTATGATCCTCGTCACAACAAATCTGACTTTCCTGTTTTGTTAATTGTAGAACGCAGCTGGAGGTACGAATTACTTGGTCGTTTTCGACGTTTGGGCCTTGCATTGTACTGCCACGTCCTCACAACCCAACACCGTACCGATTCCCCTCTGCTTTCTCCACATACAGATTTCGCTGGTGTCTTGCAAAACATTATGCAAAACAGAGTCAAGAAGCTTGCTGGCACTTTGACGATATCTGATGTCAATGCCAAATTGGAGGAGTTGCAATATTCAGACGCGTAGGTTTTTGTGATTCCGTTTAGCTCCTGTGGTTTCAATGCTAAGGAATGTTACCGAATGACTTTCCCCTATAGTAACGCAGCACGAAAAGCCATTCTCACCTACTTTTTCGATAACTGCACTGTGCAAGAACAAGTCTGGCTTGTGCGTATCATTCTCAAGAGTAAGTTCTTGACTTTCACAAATACTCATAGGGAATGATTATATATCAAATCTAACATTTGTCATCAAATAACAAATGTAAATTAGGTCTCCATATTGGCTTGTCCGAAAAATCAATCTTCAAGGCTTGGCATCCCAACGCAGACGAGCTTTACAACATATCCAGTTCGCTTGCTGAAGTGACTGCTGAGCTCCCATATGAAGATACCGTCTTTTCTATGGATGAAGTGGTCAGTGAAACACACGAAACCTTTGCTACATCCTCTATGATGATCTTTGGTCTTTTTTTGGCTCATACATCATCTTTTTCTCTCAATATTTCACAGACCATACAGTACGGCAAATCCTTCCGTCCCATGTTGGCTGGTCGCATCAAAGCAATCAGCGACATCAATAAATTATTTCAAGGCGACGAGTTCTGGATGGAGACAAAGCTAGACGGTGAAAGGCTTCAGATGCATCGGAAAGATAATACGTATTTCTGGTCATCAAGGTAGACGGGTGATTGATTGTATATTCGCTTGAGAATGTCCATATCCATTAATTCATATATTCATCTTTATTTTGTTTGCAAACTAGGAAAGGAAAGCAGTACTCTGACAACTATGGAGACACGCCTACATCTGGTGTTCTTACCCCTCATATTCATCATTGTTTTGAGAAGGGAATAGAGTAAGTTCTGGCCGGTTTCTTGAATCATATCCTTGAATATTGTTACTTTACTTACCTAATGCCTCCCCTTCCTAGCTGTATATTGGATGGTGAAATGATGTGTTTCGACCGAACCTCAGAAACGTTCACTCCATTTGGAAATTTGAAGTCATCTTTCAAAGGTAATGTCTTCCACGCGTCAACGGATCTTCCTGCATCATGTTGTTATGAATACCTTGCTAGTAACGTTCGTTTTTTTTGTCTCTGATATTTCGCAAATATCTGAATCTCTAGAGGGCTCTCGATACATACCCGTATATTACGTATTCGACTGTGTCAATTACGACAATGTCGATCTCCGAGAAATGCCACTTTGGAAACGCCAAACGGAATACATGAGCAAGTTTATCAAGGAGCAAAACGAGTATCTCAAGATTCTGGCACACAAGGTTGGACGTACTGAAGGCCAATTCCTTGAGATGGTTGATAAAGTGATGAATGATCGAGAGGAAGGACTTATATTAAAGCATCCGCAGAGCAAGTATATTTGCAATGACAGAGCATGGTATAAATTCAAGCCAGAGTATATTGATGCGTGGGGTGATGATTTGGTATGTTAGTGTTAGTAACTAGCACAATCTTTTGGGGAGCTTCGTCTTTTTTCCCGGATTTCTACGCCTAATTGATTAGCTTTTCTTCGCAATAGGATGTAGTCTTGGTTGGTGCTGAAGAAGGATCTGGTCGTCGTGGTGGCGGAATGTCCAGTTTCATGTATGTGAAAGCTGGTTCACTCCTTTTGTCTTCTTTGTTGTGAATCAAACGAAAGTCAACTTTTGACCTTACAAAATGCAATTTTAGGTGTGCTGTCGTGACACCTGTAGATACCAAAAATCCAAATGGCCAATTGAGAGCACTATCGTTCTGCAAATTTGGTAGTGGTTACAAGGACTCTGAAATTGAAAGTCTGTACCCTGAAGATGGTCATTGGATGAAGTACGACAAGCATAATCAACCATCTTGGTTTTCGCATCCTGCCAACTCGAAGGAACAACCATCATATATCCGTACATCACTTGACCACTGTATCGTAGTCCAAGTCAAAGCAAGTCAAATAACACCAACCGTTGATTACCGTGCCAATGCTACTTTGCGATTTCCACGTTTCGTAATGATTCGTGACGATAAATCGTATCGAGAGGCTGCTACATATGCTGATATCAATGGACTGGTGAATCAGAATAATGGATATCTACAAACCAGACGTGATGAGCCTAAAAAGAAGAAGAAGAAGGCTACTACCGCAATCAGTATTAGCAGCAGACGACCTGAAATTGGAGCTCAGTTTGTACCCATGGATGTATCGAAAATCACCCAAGTCTCTCAGTTGTTTAAAGGAATAGCCTTTGAGGTTGTGAATGGTGCCGGTGATGATTACTATGATGGGCAAGGAAACAAGACAGAATGGAGACGGCTCGTTGAAGCCAAGATCCTTGCACATGGTGGAGCTTCTGTGTTGCGCGTGAATGATAAAGTGAAGAGTGAGCAGATTGTTGTTGCTGACAAGCATAGTGAGTCAACTTTCTACTTTTTTGTGTGTTAGGGTCCATTGGTTTCGTTCTTCGTTTACTTAACACGTTTGAATCTCACACTCAACTTTTTCAAAATAGTTTCGCGATGGGAAGCACGAATTCAGATGAATGAATACTATCCGTATGATGTTATTACGTCTGAATGGATTCAAACCTGCATTGATCGCAAAGAGCTTGTGCTCAAGAAGCCAGTGTATGTCTGAAGTACTGTCAATGCCTCAGGACCTTGATCGTTTTTTTCGCTCCTTTTTTGCAGATTCATGCTTCATATGTCACCAAAAACCAAACGAGAATTGAGGGTGGTGTCAGATAGATATGGTGATTCGTATACAGCCTCAATTGATATGAAGGAATACAAAGACGTGAGTTGCTTTGGCAAAGAGCAAATTGATGAAGTTTTATTCCCATTTTTTTTCTCGTCGACTTGTAAAATCTCATGCATTTTCGCTCAACCGACTCTAGATCAATGCAGGGATGAAATTAAAATACCCTATCAAACGAGGTGCACAAGACGAGCCACATCCACATGGCCGTCCCACCAAGTACCGAAAACTTCTCCTGACTGTGGAAGACCACTACATCCCAACCCTCAGCAACAGCCGCAACTTTATGCGCAAAGTCGTCGCATATTGTGATCGTTGGAACACGCTTCGAATCACACCTGAAATGATTGCAGTCGACAATATATGTCCCGAAGGATGTAACGTTATTGATAATGCATTGAATGAACGACCTGATATGCAAGTCGATCAAGTACCCCTCTCACCCATGCAGTCTGTTGAGGATTGGATTCGATGTGGTGGTGGGAGTGTTGCTGAAGTCATATCACCGTTTGTTACCCATATTATATTGGATGATGAACGTGGGATTGGTAGAGCTGATTTGGTTAGTGATGTGCTGGGGCATTATCCTGATCGGTTGTCGAGGCGTCCGCATGTGGTTTATAAGAGTTGGGTGAAGGAGAGTTGGGATATTGTGCCTAGGCTTGCGAATGAGAATGCTCATGTGCCTGGGCGTCGTGTTGTATGAAGGGTGAGTTCGGTGGTGTATCTGTTTCATTGTATAAAAATTATGTAAACTGCAAAGTTATTAAAGGAAGGCCAATTATTTGAAAGCATTGTCTGTATTTGCGATCGTTAGTGGTTTTTTTTCGTTCCTCTTCCGATTTGAAGCATCTGTTAAAGAAACAGAGACGCCAGAATCAAGACGAACATTGAACCTATGCGACACTTTGGGGTTATCTGTTGTTTGCTAAAAACCGTTTTCTATACAACAAAAACGAGAGAATCTTATGCCTTCAATTTGGCAGCCAGTATCACATCTACTTTCAACTCTTACGTTCTAACAACTGGTACCTTCAGTATGGACCAAAGTGACAATCTTTGAAACGTCAAATGCAGAATGGGCGTAAAACGAGAATACCCACCCATGAAATTCACATAATGCGTCATCAAGGCGTATTGAGGGTATTGGTGATGAAAAGCTGCATGGAGGCTGCCTGCTTGTAAGAGTTTTTTTTGCTGGCTCTCCAATTCAAACAAGGCAAAGGAGAACATACCATGAGCACTAAATTGTAGATCTGGTAACAAGTGTACGTGCAATCTGAGCGTTTTCCAAAGGTTTGCGTTGATCTAGATCATTGAGGGAGAGATGGCAATCAAGCAAAAAGAATGTCTTCCACGGATGCTTTCTATTGACTCGAAACTCAAAATGATGAGTCGCACATACCTCAATATGAGGAAGACAATGAGGATGAGAATCGTCGCAATTGATCAAAGCTACGACAAAAAAATGGGTTTCACTTCCAGAAATATGCACAAACACAAGAATCAGCAATAATACGAGTCAACACACCAAGTACATGAGAAACACTGGAAGACGCAGCGCAACACAGGTACTCTCGACCGTGTGCGAAGTATCAACGAACCAAGATGGATAAGGGTAGCTGTTATTTCTGACCCACGAGGATGAAGAGGAGGATGACAATGAGGCGGAGCTATTCTGAATGAGTGTGGTGCTGTATGTATCTGATAAGTAGGCTTGTCTGGTGGCACTGGTGAGAACCGAACGAAAGGTTGACGATGTTGTATAAGCCAGTAGTCTATAGCTCGCTGTAGTTGTATTAAACAGATTGCTTGATAATGTATCAATCTGAGATGTACATGCGAAACAGCTACGAATCTGGCCCAACAAAAAAAGGTGTCTTGACTGGCGGTCCACATCAAACGAAAATATCTGATCACTTGAGTACATGTACATGTACATCTACATTCATATTCTACGATCAACGTCCGATATTTAGAAAAGCAGAGGGCAAAAGACAAACAACCAGTGAAGTCAAATTCCATACAAAGAAACAATATACGCCCAAACCAGATCCTCTTAAGTTGGCTCTTCCGGAAAATACACAAGCAAAAGTCACCATAACACCATTCTCAGTGTCGCTGGTCCTTTATACTTAGCATTCTTCGTCCCAAAAGAGACCAACCTTTGCAGTCAAAAGATGGTAGAATGTGTTAGCTAAATATCATGTCATGTCACACACAGGGAGCAATTTCAGTAATATCAAAGTGTAGCAGAGCTGGGGGCATCAGATTCAGTTGGAATGGCGTCATATTCACTTGTTTGGAAATTCCAGACAAATTTGAAACTGATGGTGACTTCAAAACAACAAGATTGGATCGTCCATCATCGCATTCGACACCACCTTCCTTCTCAAAAAAAGCAAATACTGTCTTATGGGCTTGCATCCTCGCTAATCCATCTATGATTCTTGAAAAAAAAAGGCGATTTTTTTCAAAAAAGATGGTTATCAAGCCTGAAAAAGAGGATGCCTTTCTTCTCTCCCGAAGAAGAGAAAGAAGCAAATCTCTTCTCCTAGCGCAAGCCATATGTTTCACCACTGCAATCCGCCGAGTTCACAGATTTATCGAAAGAAGAAACAAAGGATGGAAGCTGTTTTAGAAGGGTGAAGTCGTTGCAACTCCAACCAACCTTCAAAAAACAAGGCATCTTCTCCCTGAACTTCTTTACCGTGTTCAGCTCAATAACAATGGTTTCGTGTTTTGGGTGCTTCACATTTGTGAAGCTGTACAGCTTAGCCTTTACCCCATCGATGGAAGATGTGATAACTGATCAAGATCAGAAATCGAGCATCAAATGGGTCTGTGATAATAAGCGCGATCGTGTTCTCCGCACCCTTTTACAGTAGCATCATGGTAGAAGTTCAACAATTCAGCAAAATGGAATTAAAGAGTATAGCCAAATGCCACCATTTGATATGCGTTTGAGGTTTTGGTAGACAATTTTGTATCGTTTTTCAAGAAATCAAATGGGTCAAACGCAACTGATGTCCACAAAGTTTCAAATGTTCTGATGCCGAACAACACCAACAACAAATCCGTCTGTTTTGAATTCCAACCAGTGATCTGACCTTTTACTGCTCATCATATGCAAGTTGGGATGGGTTGGGTTGCAACAAGTTACCACATAACCCCAATAATAATAGCATGCATACATTTGCAACGTCTGATGGCAATAAGTGCTTCCAAACTCACCACACAATTCGGCAATGTATCGGCTCGAGCAGACGGTAGAGCTGCCATTAGCCACTAGCAAGACCTCCATCCAAGTCTACAAGCATCCGGCTTGCGAGTTGCGCATTGTCTTTTGCTCTCTTCCTGGGCCTCTAGTCAGCACTTCAATCTTGGGTAAGTTTTGTAGAAGGAAATGCATCACTTTCGAAGGGAGAGACCAGGAGAATTGCAAGGCTCTGAACGTGATTTTACACATCATCTTGTTGAATGTCACGCTCTTTTGGCTTGAAAATTTGTTGTTCTTCTGTATCCATCAACATTACATTTCTCGTCCCTTGTTTTATTGAAAGCTTCATCCCCATCATACTCTTGTCTCGAATATTAAACCTTCATATTCATCCTTATTATTCTTTCTTTTTCTTCTAGTACCTACGCTATGTGATAGCAACAATGGAGCACCGCATACCCTCGAACACTTGATTTTCTGTGGCAGCACGTCCATCCCTCAGCGTGGATATCTAGATTGTCTGGCAACACGCTGCTTGTCAACTGGAACAAATGCATACACAACTGAAGATCATACCAATTACACTTTAACCTGTGCTGGCGAGGAAGGAATGATTGAAGTGCTGCCCGTGTTCTTGGACCATGTCATCAATCCGACGTTACGTGATGCACAGTTCATAACTGAAGTATATCACGTCGATGGTGATGCTAAATGTCAGGGCGTGGTGTATTGTGAAATGGCAGGAAGAGAGCACAGTGAATCGGACATGGTATGACATATCTTTCTGCTTCAACTTTTTTGGTCGCGACACTGATTCCTTTTTAAATTTCAGGTCGATTTAGCTTTACGCCGTCTCATATTCGGAGACAAGACAACATACTCGTACGAATGTGGTGGTCTTACTCCAGACATTGCAAAGCTGACAAACCAAGAAATCATAACATACCATCAACAATTTTATCATCTCAATAATGTCACTGTCATCATCTGTGGACAAGTAGATCCACAACGTGTATTCGCAAAATTGGACTCTATGCCATCTTTTCAACAATCAGTGTCGAAGAGTACTCATGTCCAAATGGGCAAGATTGAAATACCACCTCTAGCACCATCTACACCTAAATTCACTAGTGAAACAGTGCGATTTCCATCGTCTGATGAACAAGTTGGATCTGTTACTTATGGTACGATTGTATTGAAGTGAACGTGTTTGTCGCCCCACTAAACAGCTGTTTATTTCGTCCATTTTTCGTGCTTTTAGGATGGAGAGGGCCGCCGTCAGACGACATACCGACTCTCCTAGCATTGGATGTCTTATTTAGATACCTGCAAGATACAGCCGCATCACCACTCGCTCAAAAATTCGTAGAATTGTCAAATCCATTAGCATCAGATGTGGATTTCGATTTACGAGGATATGTTCAGTCTGTCCTCGTACTAGGATTTAATGGTGTGCCATATGGAGATGGTGGTGGTGATGGCGAGTCAGATGATGAACCAAGCTATGACACTGATCACAGTCATGATACTGATAATGACGATGATGAAGAAGACGACGGAGATCATGAAGAGGGAGATGACGATGAGAATATGGAAGAATCACATAGAACAGACTTGTTTGAAGAGAAGGTATATTATCATTTGATGAGACAAGTCTTGTTGGATTTTATTGGTGATGGCTTTCCGTCTATGGATACTATACAAGCTGCGATCTTGAGGCATCGTCGTAAGCTCTTAGAAACTTTAGAAGATGTAAGTTGTTTGTCTACGGAAGTTGAAACTGGTCATGCGCAAAAACACGAATTGAGGCAAAAAAAAAATTACCAGCATGACACGTAATGTGCACCCAAAGCATAGTCGTACCACTTTACACTACCTGATCAACTACTGTACCCTTGTAGGATCCTCACGACTGGGTAATGGAACGTCTAGTACGGGACTTTGTCAGACTGCGTTTTGGAACGTCAGCTTCCAAGACAAGGTCATTGATCAGCGGCTTTGTATCAGTGCTAGACTTATTAGACGATTTGCAAAAGAAGCCCGCCGAGTTTTGGAAACAACTTGTACAGTATTGGTTGCTAGATGCACCATGCTTTGAAGTATTAGGTATTCCTGACGAGAAGAAGGCCAAAGAAAACGCCGACAAAGAAGTAGAAGATCGTAAACGACGGGCTGAAGAAATCGGCCCGGATAATCTGAAAAAGCTCAAAGTACAAGTAGAAGCTGCAGTAAAAGAGAATCTACCTATATTATCTGAGCCTTTGAAGGCTCAAATGCCGCCAGTACCTGATGTATCTCGGGCACCTAAATTATCTGTATCTAGTTCCATCTTGTCGAAAGAGGCTGCTCAACCGTTTGGAGCCATACAGGTCGTATCAACAGAGACGGCATTCGTACATGTCCGTCTTGGCATAGACACTTCGGGACTTCCAGCAGTACTCAAACCATACTTGGTCTTGTTTCAAGAGCTGTTATTCCAAATACCTCTGGCCGGTGTTGGATCTATAGGAGCCATGGATTATAGAGATGTGGCAAAGAAGACCTCGGAATTATTTATATCTCATGAAGCCTCTATCGGATTTGGTAACGACGTCTTCCATACGTCTTGGCTGTCTGAAATCTTCTCAGTCTATGGATGTGCTGAACGACATGAATGGGAAGTCGCCATGAAATGGTTGTGTCGTGTATTGACACAATCTATATTTACAGAAGACCGAGTTGTATCTATAGCTAAAAACCTCATATCTGAGATCGCTGAAACCAAACGTGATGGTTACTCGATGGCTGTTGCTGTCATGACTCGAATTACATGTCCGTTATCCACAACCTATAATAAACCCGTCGTACCTAGTAATCGAAAAACCAAGGCAAGTAGTAATAAATCCAGTAATACGGCACCGTCGAGTACCCGTGGCAATGACTTGGACATCTCTATATTTAGACAGGAAGCATTTTTGAAGAGTGTGTTGTCGGCGCTTAGACATGGTAACGGTCAAACTGTGCTCAACCATCTGTCTCAAGTCCGTGATTATCTACGGCAGGCTGTGGCGGGTGTAAAGAGTCAATCATCGTCATCGCCAACAGCAGCAGCTACAACAGGATTTGTACAAATAAGCATCCCAGAAAACGAATTTAAAGACATTCACACCGTATCGAACGCCTTCTTACGTATCTGGAAGGAAGAATGTGTCAAAGCAGCATCCGCACTAGACGAAAATAGCACTTCAACATCATCGCGTAATGGCAGTAATGGTGCTAAGAAATCTACAAGGAAAAGCGGTGCATTCGCAGGAGAAGGTTTAATAGAGCTTCCACCATCACCTTTCCCATTCCCACGACAAGTATACCGCCTGGAAGACGTTGCTCCAGAGTTTAGATCCGTTATGGTACCTATTGCTGGTGTCACAGCTTCATACTTGTTGCAAGCCGTACCATGTGATGTAATGAAGCCCGCCACTCCTGTGGAAAAGTACTCTGTCATGCTGTTGGCTGAATTGTTGTCGCAGACTGAAGGGCCGTTGTATACTGCTGTTCGTGGTAATGGGTAAGCTAAACTAATCTGCACTCAAAGAAAGCCTTCGGACCAAAATATAACTCTTCTTTACAACTTGTTTATGTCTTTTTTAGACATGCGTACGGAGCTGATTTATCACTCGCAATATGGACTGGTCAACTACTATATGAAGTGCGAGAGGCTTCAGATCCTTATAAAGCCTTGCTGGCATTTTATGCCATCATTGAGAATCTAGTGACTCCTAAAGGCTTTGAGGATACTTGCTCACAGTTCCAGATTGATACTGCTAGAGCTGCATGTGCTTATAGGTTGTGCTCGTCGAGGTCAACTGCTGCTAGTCTTATTAGCACGTCGTTACGTGGTGCTGTTAGGGTGAGTCATATTCGGTTGCACTTCATGTGCCTCATTTGGTTGAACAAGTCGTTTTTTTGCGCTCAGTTTAGACAAAGAGAACCGCCATGTAAAGATTAAATTTGATACTAAAGAGATTTCTATTGACTCCCTCTCTCTCAGGGATACGCAACACTAGAAGAAGAAGAAATCGAACAACAAAGTCTCTATAAAGTCACCAAAGATGATTTACGTCGTGTCATCAATGTGTATCTGACACGATTCTTGGATCCTGCTAGTCGGGTCACTGTGCTAAGCACCATTCACGGAGAAGACGCTGAAAAGATGTTGAATGAATTTGGTGCTGCAAAGAAGAGTGACTATGCCGTCAAATTTAGCTTCAAGGCGGTGTCGGATTTCGCGTTGCCATTAAACATATAGAGCTAGCATCTTTTTGTCAACTTAAATATAAGCATAACTTTTGATCAACAGATCGCGGTGATTTGCACGAACTAGAACGAAATGCGCTAAGCAGAATTTAAAGAATTACGTAACAATATTGTTCCGCTCTTGTGTATTCATTATGAAGTTTTATAGAATATGAAGTGGCAGTCTTTCGTTATGCTGGCTCTTCAGGGCTGACTAGGCATTTTCCTCGCCCTCGCCTTCATTACCGTCTTCGCCACTATCCTCAGCCTCTTCGTCATCGTCATCCTCTTCGTCATCGTCATCCTCTTCGTTATCTTCTCCACCAGATCCTGAAGGCCAATACCAAACATGAGCATCGATATTTGAGTCTGGTGTCACTTTGTCTAAGAAATAAACTGCAGATTCCATGTCCACTACATACTTTTTGGAATAAATATTTAGAGATTTTACTCTTTGATAGCGAGGTTTGTACCTAGTGCTGTAAACTCGAAGCCATTCCAAGTACTCCCACTTCCATACCAATATACAGATAGTTCTAATGATGGTGGCAAATCAGCTGCAATCAAATCACGGAAGGATGCCTTAGTATTCATCATTACACCAAAGACTGCAAATTACGAGCCAGAGGAGACGAGTAAAAGTACTACTTTGATCGACAACTATTTCTAGGAGGCGTATTTAAGTCACGAGCTGCTCTAGCTCTGGCGTCAAAAGTATACCACATTCCAAGTTTAGCGTGTATGAGTGTGGTCGGCTCGCGGCAATGGTTTTGTATAGCCTCGAGCTACATGTAGCAGCCTGGCGCAAGAATTCTACCCCTGTCAGTGTTACCGAGGTTGGTGGAATTGCATGATCCCGTACACAGGTGAGTACCGCTATGGACGAGTAGAAACTCAAGACTTCGAGGGTTTAGAGATTGGGAAACTGGCTGCTACTAGTTCCATTCTAAGACTACGTGTGTCAAAAGCATTGACGATAATCTACAGGTTTTCGGTTTGTGCAGGCACAACCCAATTGAGCATTACGCTACATTAACCTCCCGTAAGCTCAAATCGTTCAGACTGAGTTTCATTTCAGCTGCTACTACTGATTTATGCTGTGTAGAGAGACTATCAAAGTAGGATTCTTGGATGCGGCACTGGTCAAACTTGATCTGTAGAGTTGGGATGTGGGTGTGCTCTTTCATCGCTGAGAGCAGTGCTTCCGTGTTTATGTATCCGAGATTATATGAACAGGCTTGTAGACATGGTAGAGCTCTAGGGGTAGTGAACGAATGATGTCAAGTATTATTTCAGTGGGAAGGTCAGTGATGGAAGCTATTGTGATGTTTTTTTTTGTCAGAGACTGCAAAACGATGAAATTTTGAGACTTACTTATGATATCCGCGACAAAGAAAAAGTGGAAACGATCATGTATTTTGACTCCTTTGAAACCCTATGTATGTCCTCCTATGTATGTCCTCCTTCTGTATCGGATTAGGTGGCAAGCTTCACTACAAGTGGAAACGAACGGATTTCCAGGAAAGGAATTTTGAAGTAATATGACAAAAGCCTTGCAAAGTCACAGGAAGAGAGCTTTTGATGGGCCAGCTTAAGTTGCCATTGAATGACCATGCTGATGTCTTTTGTTCATTAAGAGTAAATACAATACGATTATAAGCTTTTACACATAAGGAGTGGAACTGGTTGCACTAAGCAGAGGCATGGCTAGCAGATCGTGAAGGCGATTTCGGTATCCCCTGTCTCTTCATCTTGATTCCAAACACTGCTAGTGCTTTAACCTGAAATGGAATATTTGTCCAGAGCACTACTAGACCGTTTACGGCTGGATGAAGTAGCAGTAGTGTTGTTGCAACGGCATCGACATATAGTGGTGCTTCATTTCCCGTAAAGAAGCAATAGTACATTAGGCAACCATACAGCCCTTGGAGAAAAAGATGCCGAGAAACGTAAGAAAACGATGACAAAAAACTGAAGATGCTGAAGACAAGTAGCATACCCCAGCAAACACCAAATCCAATCAATATACTCAAAAACTTGAAAAAGAGAGCAATTTCAAGCAGTTTCTGTCCATCGCTGTTCTCTCTCTTTCTCGGATGTGACATGGTCTTGTGCTGAAGTATTGACACTGATGATTGCTGGTTGATTAACTTGGCTGATGGAGATGTTGGTGATGTCGGTGTAGAAGGCAGCACTGTCGCAGGAAACATCCCTTCAGGATTTTCTAATATCGGTGACGATAAAACTGATGCCTGCATCGGTATAACCGGCGAGCTCATAGTCGAAATTTTTCGAAAGCTTGAATTGAGGAGAACTGAACTCTTGCGTTGTTCTTCTGTTGGTGCTTGAGAGTTTTGGCGAGAGTACTGACTAGCCGCTTCTCGCAGTGTCTTGTTGAGGCTTTTGGTTGTCTTTCTTACGTAAGCGAGGGTGAGTGATGTGCTGATGAGAACCTTGAGCTTTGGACGGTCAAAGTTTTTGTGATCAGTTCATCAGGTCTTTGTATCCAGAAATAAAGCATACAATTTACCGTTAGGAGGAGGAACGGAATGACCGTCAACATGTTTTGCTAGAGTTGCAAAACCAAATAATGGCGTCAGGCGATATCAAGAAGCACTTGTTCTCAGTCACGGTTACCCCAAGAAACATTCCCGAGCGTTCATTCCACCTCCCAGCACAGTAGGATCCAAGACGTGTAAGCTTGTACGGTTCTTGTCCAACTTTGTTATACAACGTTGTCAGTCATCTATATATAAAGTCCGTGTGGTCAACAACACTCGACTTACTTAATGGAGGCAGTATTGCTGCTAAACCCCAAACCCAGGGATAACAGCACAAAATCATTGTTACTTTATCGCCATGGACTTTGTTCTAGAATAGACAAAATGTCAGTTACGTACGCAAGACCAATTTAGTTTTGCTTAGCAATTACAAAATTAACAGCGATATAGCGATCCACAGATAATATTCCCAGATTAACCAAAGTGGCACTCATAAGGAGAATGTTCAATGATCCTTGTACATTACATAGCATCTGCGATTGCCCTGGAAACTGGCCTTGAACAATCCCAGCAAGATATACACCGAAATTCAACCAGGATTGCAAAGCATCAGCAACAAATATGGCAAATAAGAACACGCCTGGCCGATTTGTTCTTAAGTCTCGATTCTTCATGTACAAGGTAAAGAGGAAGGTGTGCAGTACTCCCGCGAAGAGTAGTGGTGGTAATGTTAGGATGACGTGAATGTACGTGGTAGTTGACCATGGTGGCGTTACGAAACCAGAGAGAGTAGGCACTTCCATGCGAAGCCTAGTATTCGACTTTGAGGTGAATTGGTATTAAGGTGTAAAACCTATTTTCAAGTACGGGCGGGTGACTAAAATTCCTGCTTGATTCAGGAATAAATTTCCGCAAATGTAAATCTTTGTGGATTTTCCTAGAGTAAAGGTTGCTTGGATTCTGTCTATTCCGTGCTGCTACTGTTTCTTGTTACCTTGTTATCAGGGCAAACCTATTTGTCTGCATGATGAAGGTGCATTCAGGGTCTCTCAAATTGCAAGACAGACGTTATATCGATCGGCGGGTGTTTGGCCGGACAAGCTACTATTGACGATACTTTTAATCCATTGGCAGTTACTTCAATTCAAGATAGCATCTCTTTTCTCGGTTGTTGGTATTCTGCAAAAGATTGAGGAAATTGTTGCAACTCAAGGCTCAAGGGTTTCATCCAAGCAAACCAGCACGTCTTGAAAATCGCACGTGCTATCAGAGTCGTTGGTTTCAGGCTTTGAACTGCCCACAAACAAATGGCCGATCGCTTTCATTGACACCATATAAACAAATATTTATTAACACTAATCAGACATGGAAGTTGTAAGCAGTTGGCTACTATGCAGAAGCATGACTATTGTTTTGAGATCCTCGTTGCGATAAACTATATCTCTCGTTCTTGATCTTAAAAACTGCTAGAGCTTTAACTTGAAAGGGCACATTAGTCCAAAGCACGATCAGACCGTTAACCGCTGGATGATATAGTAGCAGTGTGGATGCAATAGCATCGAAAATTAGAAGTGGCTCTTTTCCTGTTAGAAAGCAGTAGCACATAAGACAGCCGTAGAGTCCTATGTCTTTGAAGTTGTTGTTAGCACCCGTGAAACAACTGCAAGCAACAAAATTGTAAAGAAAGATCCACGATGTCATTTACCACAAAATACGGCAAATCCAATCAATATACTCAAGAATTTGAAAAACAGAGAAATCTCAAGTAGTTTTTGTCGATCAGCACATTGTTTCCCGCTGAAATTTGACACACTCCTTTGCCGTGGTAGCAAAACGGATACAGGTCTCTCTACTATCTTGTCTGACGGAGATCTCGGCGGTGAAGTTGGAGACACCGGCAGAAAAGGTAGTGATGGACTGGTAAGTACAATTTCAGGAACGTCTCGTATGGCTGGTGATACAATTGATGCTCGCACTGAGATGATGGGTTCAGCGACAGTAGCTGACGGCTTTCGAGACAATGATTTAAAGAATGCTAGAGGATCTCGTAGATCTTCTTTAATTACTTCAGAAGGTTTGCGAGAATATTGATCAGCAGCCTCTTGGAGTGTCTTGTTGAGCTTCCTGGTCGCTTTTCGTACGTATGCAAAGGTCAGCAAATTCGTAACTAGCAGCTTGTTCTGTAAGAGGGAAGCAGTTTGTTCCTCAGTAAAGTTTAAAAGAGACGGAGGGAAGAAAGTTGGACAGAAGCCCGAGAATCAGACTGACCATTAATAAGAAGAATGGGATGACTGTGAGAATATTTTGCTAGATACAGAGGTGAAACAGTTCAGTCAGTGAAGTTGACTTCATTTTGCAACGTTATACATAGACGCACCGCAAGGAACGGTCCGGCACGCTGACTCCAACGCCCAGTACAATAAGCACCAAGAGCAGTAAGCTTGTAAGGCTGTTGTCCAACTGTTGGCAGAAAATGTCCTGGGCATGCTATCTTGTTGCGGTCGTTCGTAACGCTTACTGATAGGGGGCAACATCGCCGTCAAGCCAAGTGCCCAGGGATAGCAACATAGCATCATCGTCACTTTATCACTGCTGACTTTGTTCTAAAACTCGTGATGATATCAATCATACATAAGAGTTGTGTAGCAGATTTTGTTTTGCAACCAAACTTACAAAATTAACAGCAATAAACCTGTCGACAGACAAAATCCCAAGATTCACGAAACTTGCAGTCATGAGCAGAATATTCAGTGATCCCTGCACATTGCATAGCATCTGTGACTGTCCTGGATACCCACCAGAAATAATCCCAGCCAGATAGATACCAAACGTCATCCACGATTCCAGAGCATCAGCAACAAATATAGCGAACAAAAAGACACCTGGTCGATTGGTACGTAAATCTCGATGTCTCATATACAGGGTGAAGAGGAAGGTGTGTAGCAATCCGGCGAAGAGTAGTGGTGGTAACGTCAGGATGACGTGAACGTAAGTGGTAGTAGACCATCGTGGTGTTTCGAAACCTGGAGACACAGGCAGGTCCATGTCGAATGTCAAAGACCTACCTTATTTTGGCGCTTTTCGTAATTTGGTACACGAGTATTCAGCACTGCAGAAAATTCCTGTGATTGAGGGTCAATAGTGAGGCAATGAGGGCCATCCTCAAAATGCTTAAAGTTTAATTATTCGGACGGAAGATCCCCAGATAAAGGTCCTTCTGTGCTTGTTACACCGAGAACGAATTTGGAAGTTTTTGTGGTAAATGTCCTGATATAGCTTACCCCCAAAAATAAAGCAGATGTCATACCGGTCGCTCTGAATTTGACTAAGTACATGACACCTGGATAGCTTAATAATCGAATGATGGTTGCCTTGGATCCTTGAGTGTTCTCTCTTGGCTCAATCCAGGACCTTGGTGACAATTTCGAGTTTTAGAAAATACCAATGCTTCTCATTCGTGCAGTCAACTATGATAGTTCTTGAACATTTTGCAGCTTATTAGACTAACATGTAAAGCACCTTGCCTTTCAGCAATCGCCAGGGAAATTAGTAATTGCGAGTACGAGGCACTACGCTGCGACTATCAACAATTATTATTCTATATACAAGATAAACTGTTCCTACAAATACACATAAATGCTTTGAATGGGCGACTGCAGTGTCCCATGCCTCCTCATCTTGATTCCAAACACAGCTAATGCTTTAACTTGAAACGGGATATTTGTCCAGAGGACAATCATACCGCTAACTGCTGGATGAAGTAGCAGGAGTGTTGTAGCTATAGCATCGAAAAGCACTGGAGGTTGGTTTCCTGTCATGAAGCAGTAGTACATTAGACACCCATAGAGTCCTGTTTTGAAAGAAGATGGCAGGTCAGGATAAAGCGTCATTTCGAGCAAGAAAGCTTAGAAGAGCGACAAAGAATAGCATACCCCAACAAACACCAAATCCTATCAGCATACTCAGAAACTTGAAAAAGAGAGCAATTTCAACCATTTTGCCACAATCACAGGTTGTCCTCTTTCGCGGATGCAGTAGGGCCCTGTGTGGAATTGAAATTGAAGACTGCTGTGTGGCTAACTCGGAAGATGGAGATGTCGGCAAAGTTGGTGTAAAAGGTGGGGCCGAGGTTGGAGGTATCGTGTCAGGATCGCTTACTATTGGCAATGATTTGACAGAAATTTGCACTGGCATAATGATTGAGGCACCCATAAGAGATCTTTGCAAGACACTTGATGGTTTTACTGGGTGCTCGGTTTGTATTTCAAGTGTCTTGTGGGAGTATTGGCTTGCGGCTTCTTGGAGTGTCTTGTTGAGACTTTTGGTTGTCTTTCGCACGTATGCCAACGTGAGCGCAGTGCTGATCAGAAGCTTCAGCTGTTTATTTGGAGTGGTTTTTTGGTTTAGTTCAGCAGAGCTACAAGGCGAAACTCGTAAACAGACTCACTGTCACTACAAAAAATGGCACGACGGTTAGGACGTTTTGCTGAAAACCGGATGTTAGTCTGGGTACAAGAGGAATACTTTTAGTACGTTTACTGTACCCCAAGAAACATTCCCGATTGCTCATTCCATCTTCCCGCACAGTAAGATCCGAGAGGTGTGAGCTTATACGGTTCTTGTCCAACTTTGGAATGATACATTGTCAGCGAGAATGATAAAGGCAGTGTGGCCAACAACAATCAACCTACTTATCGGAGGCAGTATCGCTATGAAACCCCAAACCCATGGGTAACAGCACAGCATTAGCGTCACTGTATCACTACTGACTTTATTCTAAATGGAGGTAGTGTGAGTCATTTGCCAATGTATCACTAGCCTTTTGTTTCCCCAAGACTTACAAAATTGACAGCAATATACCAGTCCACAGACAAAATCACCAAATTTACCAAACTAGCACTCATAAGTAGAATATTCAGCGATCCTTGTACATTACACAGCATCTGCGACCGTCCTGGATACCCTCCATAAACAATCCCTGCAACACATACACCAAAATTCAACCACGATTGCAGAGCATCAGCTACGAATATGGCGAAGAAGAAACGCCCGGGCCTGTTACTTCTCAAATCTCGATGTCTCAAGTACAAGGCAAACAGGAATGTATGAAGCACTCCAGCAAAGAGTAGCGGTGGTAGTGATGCGATGACTTGAATGTATGTCGCCGTTGACCATTTTGGCGTCTCGAAAATCGGTGAGGTGGGCAGATCCATTGGATAGCAGAGACCTTCACACAGTTCCGCTGTACGAAAAGCCTCCAATATTTTTAGCTATAGGGTTTGCGAGAAAAATAGTTCCAATGATTGAAGGCGACCCTAAAAATCTTGAAGGTTCAAACGGTCGGATGAAAAGTTTGGCACGGTTGCGCTGTTTCTTGTTACGACCAGAACGAAATTGCACTGTGTGTGAGCAACCATACAGTTCTTTCCAAATTAACGAGACAGATGCCATACCGGTCGCCCAAGAGTCACCACAAGAATCGACGGTTGACACTGGAAAGAATCAATTGGTAGTCACATGTACTAGTGGATTGTTGTCACTTGTCGTAACTTGGCCACAGTAGATGGAGAATGTCGTTTCAGTTTCTACTTTTCATTCAAACAAGCCACTGTATCTCATCCTTGAGCCCAAATTCAGGTTCCAAAGGATGCTTTGTGAATCATTCCAAGCTTCCTCTTTTGACATTGGCGGCCGCCGCTTTGCTATCTTGATTTGGATTTTGACATTTAGGCTGCCAACATTTCATCAGCACCTGTCAGACCGTCACCTCACGAAGTTGCGAGAATGAACCATTTATACTCAATGTCTGCCCTATTACTCCTATCTGGTATCAATGCCGCTACAAACACCTTCACATTCACCGAAACTGCAAATCGAAACCAACTGGGTGCTAGAAACCCAGTTCATGATTGTGGCGAAACCAAGACATCAATTAGTTTGATGAACGTACCGGCAGGATTCAGTACTTCTTCTCAATATTTTTTATTGACTGATTCATCAAATGCGGTCTTTATATCTCCTGGTCAATTCAATTTGACGTATTCGATTTACATGGCACCTGTTTATATTCAGACAAGTTTCTTTGGTAAGCTCCCAACACTTTGATAATGCCGTCATGATTTTTTGGTTACGACGAATAAATACTAACTCGATATTCGTAAAAGTCGAAAATGTCAACGCAACAATCACATCGATACACGTTAATTTGACAAAGATTTCAAATCCATGGGTACCCAGCTCTCCGCAGTTGTTTAATTGGCCCTCTGGTGTAATGCTCGCTGCTAAAGGTAACGAGAAATATTATGGTATTCACCGTCGAAGCCAAAGACAAACCCCACTTTATCGGTACTCATACACCCTTAATGTTTTTAGTCGAAAGCAACACCACCGCCAACTCAATCGGTGCTTTCACAAGTCCGCTTTATACCCTCCTCCAATCCAAAAATGGACTGAACAATACACAACCTATCGTATTCAATCCGCCACTCAAAACCTATCAACCTGCTATTGGAGTCAATACTATACCCCTATACAGCTGGAATAGTGGCCAAACTACGTTCTCAGCGCCGGATTGTAGTCGCTCTCTGTCTGGGACGAGCTGGGGTTTAGAGCTTTGGGCCTGTATGTACTCAATTTCAGCAGTTTTTTGTGACCAAAATGCTCTTACACAATTGAAAACTTGATAGTGTATGAAGTGGATCCTGCCAAGGTCAACAACCAGTCACTACCAGATGTGATGGTAGAAGTTGTCAATGTGAAAGAGGGTGAAGATACAGATGATATGTTTGCTCCATTTATAGCTATCGACCAGGTGCGCGCTAGCCTTTTTTTGCTGTAGTACGAGGGTCACCAACTGGAAATTGTGCTTCTCGGTAGCCTGCTAGTCATATCTTGAAGGCGGAATACTTTGTTTATACCTGTGACAACGTAAGACTCACCTTATGGAGCATGGAAGCTGCCTCTTACAACTGACTTATTTTATTTGCCAGTCTACTATCAATCTGCCACCCAATACCTGTCCTTCCGCAACATCTCTAGCCGTTGCATTACCTACAAGCACTCTGTCTGGTGTGCACTTCTATGCATGACAAGAAGTGTCATTTCTTGAAGTTTGAACGACTTTTCTTTCCAATATAGCACGTCCAAGCTATGATGTCGTAGGAGCAGCCTTGACACCACCAACAGTCACCATCGCTGCCCAAACAAGCACTACAACAACGACAGTGATTGGAGCTACTGCGACTGCACAGGCTACTCCGCCGTCTATAGCCTCTTTATCAGATGGGTTTCTTGGTATTGGAAGTGGTGCTGCTCTCATTGGTGGCATTTTGGGAACTTTGGCAGGCGCTGGTTTAGTTGGACTAGCAGCTATTTTAGTAAATTATCCAGATTTTTCCAAGCACATTCGACTACAAAACACAGCCAACTCTTGTCTTTTGTGTAAATAGGCTGGTGCTGTAAGATGTCACTGGTTTGAAAACCATCCTCATTTGATGACGACAACTGATCCTTTTTACCCACAAGCTTTTGGCAGGTCGTGAACGAACAGGCGATCAGACAAGTCCTCAACAACGAAACTTGGCGTATTTTGATCCAAGGAGATATATGTCTTGACAAGAAAATGTATGCATTTTGGTTGGATTCACGGTTCTTTATCTAATACAGCTCACCATTCTTGGAGTGTATGTGGTCTGGGTATTTGGGTTGGAAGTTCCTGGTTCTTTTTCTAATACATCTGTACTACAGCACTAGTGAACTGTTTCAAGTTTGATGTTTGTGACATCTCGTGTTATTACACATTGGAAATTGGACACGTCGAATACTTCATATAGCATTTTTACAGAATATATTAGACCATTTTCATACGTTTGCCAAGAGCAACCGTCACTTCACGATTGATAACAACGTGTGCGACTCTTTGACCAAAGAAGCAGGAATGGGGAAACCGACGGAAGCAGCCAATGGCAGCTCGGGCAAGGCGGCCGCAGCTTCAAAAGTGCCTGAATATAGTGCCGTCGACTATTTGATACAGTATTTTTGTGTGTTTGCTCTGTCGCTGTCAGGCTTTTCGATGTTTGGATTGCTGTTCTACTTTATATATCACTGCAGGACGTACTGGTGGTTGTGGCTGCTTTATATACCCTATATTTACTTTGGTATGTCGTCTACATTTCATCATGTTGATGTTTCGCATGCCAACATTTTGATCAACAAACACAAATTTGACTTGACGTGTTATCACATGCATTCGTGTTGACTGATCACATCTGTGCACATCATTAGATCGTGAAACTGCATGGAAGGGTGGATCTAATCGATATCAGTGGTTTAGAGATGGCATTTGTAAGTCTCCTACCAAGACTGAAGCTTGGAAGTGTTTTCACAGATTTGGCCCAAAACACGTATAGGGTGGAGATATTATCGAGATTTCTTCAATGTGAAGCTTCACAAGACCGCTGATCTGGATCCTAAAAAGGTGTGTGCAAGCTCGCAACACATGTCAACCTTCCCAACCAAATTATGGGTCTGGCTCAACGGCAATTTTTTTGCTTAGAATTATCTAATGGCATACGCACCACATGGCATATATGGTCTAGGCGCCACCGTATCTGTGCAGAGCCCATACTGCAACTTCAAGGAACTCTTCCCCGGCATTGACATCAAGACTGGAACATTGGATTCTAATTTCAATGTGCCCTTTTGGCGCGAATGGAATTTCGCATTCAATCTCGTATCTGTTTCTGCAAAGTATGCGCAAAAAGCCAAAAAGGAGTCTGGACCTGTATTCAAACGTCACTGACTTTTTTTCCATAGATCTTTGACACACATCCTGACCAAATCGGGTCCAGGACGTTCTGCAATGATTGTAGTAGGAGGTGCAGAAGAAGCGCTATACGCATACCCAGGACAAAACAAGCTTGTGCTCAAGAAGAGAAAGGGATTTGTGAAGCTTGCCATTCGAACTGGGTATGTAAAAGTTGGAATTCACAACATTGCGGCTTGATTTGTAAAGCTTTTTTGCTCATGAACATTCAAACCAATCTATAGTGCATCACTCGTACCAGTCTTCTGTTTTGGTGAAAACGACTGCTTTTGGCAACTACGAGGGCCAGTCATTGCCAAGTACCATGCTTGGTTTAAGCGCAATTTCGGATGGGTCAATCTTATCTTTTATGGCCAGATTCCATTCATTACTATGCCGAGGAAGGTTCAGCTTGCTATTGTTAGTAAGTGTTGTTTGATTCCGAATTCCATCTGGATCCAAAAAAATCACCATAGAGCCTACCAATCCACCTTGCTTTTAGTTGGCGCACCCGTAGCGGTCATCAAACAAGACAACCCATCAACAGAATACATTGATGAAGTCTGGCACAACTATGTCGCAGCTCTCCATGCTGCATATGACGCACACAAAAATACGTATGCACCAGGTGTTCCATTAGAGATTGTCGCTTAGTAGGACATTGCAATTTTACAAAGAGGCTTGTATTGTTTTTTCAAAGGCTGCTAGTTTTTCTTGATTCTCATATTACACGAAAAGAGGATTTTATATCATGTAAAGCAAATGAAATATATACCTATCGATATGTACCGTATAAGCGGATCAAATGGTGCAGCTCTTTTTGTGCACGTTTTCTCACTTCCGCACATTTTGCAACTCTCAGCAGGGGCCTTGAAGTTTTAGATCCTGATAGATCTGTGCCATGGCGGACGACATGGTGAGTAGATCTATCAAATTCTACATGCTTGCAATTGATCTTTGGTGCTTAAATCCGCAAGAAATGAAACAATCAAGTTGAACTAAAATCCCAATCTTTTTTAATGGTTTCTTAGCAAGTAGAAGAAGGCCACCGCAGAATCCAGGACTGTCCAGTCCAAGTAATCGTTCGTGTAAGCACTTCAATTTATTCATTGTCTTGGCTTAAAGTAAAGGTCTAGCATCTTGATCTAACCCCAACATTAAAATACAAACTAGATCCGTCCACCACTGCAGCCCAGAAAACTCTGTCTATCTCAAACCCCGGGACAACCACAAGTCCAACTAGCCAAGGAAAATGCACCTGAACCTAGACTATTCGCTTTTGATTCTGTCTTTGGAATGGATTCATCGCAGGCAGATGTGTATGACTCGATATCGCATATTGTCGATGGGTTTGCCGATGGGTATAATGCTACTGTGTTTGCATAGTATGTGCTTTTTGAAAGCATTTTCAGAAATTCCGTTGTCTTGTTTTTGGTATGGTGTCTAATCGGTTGTTTTTAATTGTAGTGGTCAAACAGGATCAGGAAAGACGTTTACGATGGGGACGTCGAATACAGCGGATACGGTTGAGTTTGATTGTGGTGTTGTGCCGAGGGTTACGAATCATATATTTCAGAAACTGGCGGTATGCATCGAAAACAAACTTCATTTTTTGTTGCGGATGTGACGCTCTCTGAATCTAAACAATGATATCTGATAGCTGAGGAAACAAGTGGATCCAAGAGTCGATTTCGTGCTCAAAGTCTCATGTATGATCTTTCTCTTTTTCATACCAAAAAAATAAAATAATTGCAACAACATCAAATCTCTTTATTCAACTTTTTAGTCATCGAGATCTACCAAGAACAACTCCGAGACCTCCTGGTACCCGAGACCCGAGAAATATTCGTCCGGGAAGACAAGCACGGAGGCATAACACTCCAAAACGTCCACGAAGAAATCGTATCCTCCCCCGAAGATATGCTCGCGTGTCTCGAAGCTGGAGCCATCGAACGCACCACAGCCGAAACCAAAATCCACGGCGCGTCATCACGGTCGCACGCTATATATACAGTCACGTTACAGGAACGCATTGATTCTTCGTATGTTGCTGGAACCGATATTGCCGATGACGATGAAGTTGCGCCGGCTGAGAATGTGGTTTTGAGATGCTCGAAACTGCATCTTGTGGATCTTGCGGGGAGTGAGAGGTTGAAGAGGACGGGTGCGGAGGGTGTTAGGTTGAAGGAAGCTGTTAAGGTGGGTACACATTGGTCAGTGGTAATTGCGGCTTTTTTTGTGTTTCCACTGGACGGCTTATAATCTGTTTTCTTCTAGATCAATACAGGTTTGCTGGCTCTTGGAAACGTTATTAGTGTGTTGGGCGCTGAACCAACGTCAACTGAGAAACATGTGCCCTACAGGGATTCTAAATTGACGAGGCTGTTGCAGGATTCGCTGGGTGGGAACGCACAGACCGTCATGATTGCTTGTGTTTCACCTACTGAAGACAATCATGATGAGACGCTCAACACTTTAAAGTAATTTTCCATTTTCTTGTGACGCTTTGTTTTGCCGCCCGCCTCAAACGTTAACATCACTCTTCTTTACAATAACAGGTACGCATACCGCGCCAAAAAGATAAAAAACAAACCCGTAATCAACACTGTAAACCACAACGCCGCAAAACTCGCATCCATGCAACAACGAGTCGATTTCTTACAGGATCGACTGAAACGATATGAAGAGGAGGAAGAAACTCGGCGTCAACAATCTGCATCGCCTGACAAGCCATCAAATACCACTAATAATACCAACGAGGAACGAATGGTTACCATTCAGCCATCATTTGTAAATCCAGTGTTTGCACATACGGGTGATAACAGTGCTGAAGACGTTGTGGTGAGACCAATATTGCCAAGATCGACGTCGAATGATAGTCAGTGGATGCAGCATTTTGTTGATGAGTTGAGGAGTAGGACTATACGAGGGACAAGTAGGACCCTGTTTCTTCATGATCTAGTAGTCTAATATTTCTTGCCAAAGATGGAAATTTATTTTATTTCGTTTACAGACGCTGTACAAGCTCTTAAAGTAGCCAATTCGGAAAAAGAACGTCTGGCTGCTGATCTCGTAACGCTTCAGCAGAGATTGGTGGTATGTGATTGTCAAATCACGTTTCTTCTCCACATTGACCGGTTTTTTTCATGGCAGGACGTCGAGATCTCAAATACGGAATTAAGACAGATACTAGAGTCTACCACTGACACCAATCAAACCACGATACAAACCTACCAGTCTGATTTGCACCAAATTGTCGACTTTGTGGTATCAATGGCCACCCAGCTTCCTGATTTTATATCTGGGATAATCCAAAAGTATCGGCCTGGCCAGCAACAACAGAATGTGACTGACCATAAAGAGCAGGCTGTTGAGAGTGCGAGCAAGCAGGTGCAGCAGGTATGAGTTGTCTCGTACTAAACCATTCTTTTTCAATCCCGACCTTTTTCGCTTGACTTTTCAGGCACCACAAAAACCAAACCCCCGCGTGCTACGCCGTCTTAAAGCCCAATCCACTGCCAAAATCGCTGAAGCCGCCGAACCATTACATCCGTCACCACCACGACGCCCAGCCACAACTTCAACAATCGAACGACGTGCCAAACAACTCGAAGAAGAATTAGAGCATGCCAAAACACTCTTACTACAAGAAGAATCACGAGTTGAAGAAAAGAAGAAGGATGTTGTTAAACTTGAACGAGTTAATGCTGAATTGCAGTTGGAGAATGTGTCGTTAAGACAGACGCTGTCGAGGTCTGTTTCGCGTGTTGGAGGGTCAGTAGTAAATGGTGATTTGGCGAGGTCTATGATGATGGTTGATGCAAGTACAGAGACGAAATCGGGACGTGCGGATTTGGAGGATGTTAAGCCTGCGCTGAGGAGAGCGTTGCAGTCTTTGGAGGCGCTGCAGATGGCTGCTGAGCATGATCATGTATGTGATGTGACGACATAATGCGTTGAATTCTTGGGGCGAGCACGTTAACCAATATTCAATTTTCTTGACAGGATGATGAAAGCGCCGTGACGAGGAATGATCCAGAAGATGTGTTTACTGTTCACATAAGGTGTGGAATTATTCTCTCAAATTTACGTGGTTTTCGCTTCAACTTGTTCATTCTTCTTGTCATAAACGCATTTATAGTAATGCTTCTGCGGATGATCGAAATGCCATGAATGCAGAATCCAGCCACCAGACAAGTCGCATGCCATCCTTGAATGATTTGACTGGTGGAATTGTCAATGCACCAACAGTAATGCAAGGTGATGAGCAACTTGCGCATGATCTGGCTCACGCTGTCAAATCAAAAGGTGAACTGGCGAGAGAGATTTCGAGAGTGAATAAAGAGTAAGTTTTGTGTCTTTGTTTGTTTAAAAGTGATTTCTTCCTTAACAATGGTTGTTTTTTTCGTTTCAGGATGGTCCAATTACGCCATCAGCATGCGGAGCAAGTATACAAACTCGAAAAGGATTTAGACGGCACACAACTGGAGATTGCGAGATTGCTCGATGATATCAAGGAGCGAGAAGCCCTCAAGGAAAAGACGAGTGGGGATCATGATCGGAAAGTGAGGTTGTTGGAGGGACAGGTATGTTGTGTTGTTTGAGAAAAGTAATTCTCTTTGAAAATCAATAATGACGCAGAGATTTTTCATTTTTTTAGCTATTGAAATTTAAGGCTCGACAAAAGGATTTGGATAAACATGCCAAAGACAAGGATCAAACGGATCGAAAGATTACTGATTTGCAGGCTGAGGTTGATAAGTTGAAGGAACAAGTTGCTGTGTTTAAGAAACGGCAGAAAGATGGTAGGCAAAAAACGACAAAACAGTCCTTATATCTGGTTGCAGCTCTACTCTTTTGCACTATCATTGTTATTCACCTAATCTTATGTAATTAGATACGGAAAAGTTGACTGAGCTAGACAATAGACGAGCACGAGAAGTAGCAGCTCATGCCAAACAACACGACGAAGATGGTAAAAAGATTCGGTCGTTAGAGGTTGCCATTGAGATGCAACGTAAGAAATTGGACAGAAAGACGGATGAGGTTGTTGCTGCTTCTAGTCGTAAACCACGGGTTGATTCAGCCAAGATGCGCTCTGTCAGGTATTCATATAGTTTCCGTGGCCTTTTTTTGTTGGATTATGATCTCGCTGACGCGCTTTAATTGACACCGATTATAGTGTTGGCAATGATGTGGAGACGGTTGATACAATTGGTCCTGACGAGCCCATGTCGACAGAAGATCTGGACAAGTTTGATACAATGATTCAGTTAGCTGGAGATGATGAGCATGCTGTTGAGATTTTAACTCGGCTGGTAAGTATTGATGTGCAATTGAAGAATTTGTGAAAGATGTTGGACGCAAAGCTGCATTCATGTGCTGACATTTGAATTATTTTTTTTGGTCCTAGAAATCTTCATCAGTTCGAGAAGCACGTGTAGTGGCTGCATCTCTGCTACGTGATGTGGTTGATATGCGTAAACGGGAGATAGAATACGTGCAACAACAGCAAACTGCGAGCACTACTCATGTCCCAACGACAACGACTGAAGTCCAAACCGATGCACCTATAACAATCCCGGGTCTGCATCCAGACAATAGTAATTTACAGACTGAGAATGCACAAATGAAAGCACGACTGAAGGAAGTCGTGGCAGCAAACCAGAGGCTGGGTAAAGCGCTAGAGAGACAGAAGGAGCGAGCACTGATGGTTAAAGAGGCTCTCACTAAGAACGAGCTGGCACCGGGTTTGATACAGCAGTTGATAAAGGAGCCGTCGTTGAAGCATACTGTGCCTCCGGTTGCTGGAGGCGCGTAGTGAAGGCCGGAGAATGGTTTGTAATGTAAAGGTGGTTTTTATCTATATAATGGAATACATTGTAAAAAGTAAATTAGACTCAGGTTATGGTTAGTAGTTCGTGTTCGTTCCTTCTAGCCAAAAGAGTCTGGTTTACGTTTGTACATATGAAAACACACAGACACACAGCAGGTGGTCTAGCATCCTGCCAATCGTGACTCTTACTAATGAATAGCTACCACTGATACCCTTCAATATGAACCAGACTGACAATCTTGGAATCATCGAATGCAATTTGTACGTCACTAGCAAAACCAGAAGGTCCACAGACAAATCCTCCCAGGATTTGATCAAAGCGCAATGAGGGTAAGACTGTAGTACGAAGCAGCTCTGTTGAAGATTGTTTAGACGTTTTGTTTGTGTTTTGAAGACTTTACAGGAACTGACCCATATTTCACATACCTTGAGCATCAAAAGTTTGTGGCGTATCAGCAGCAGGTGGAATTTCTCCAGCCTTAGAAAGATTGACTTTAACTAGACGATAAGTGTTAGCTTTGCATGCAAAAAACAAACAAGTAAATCAATCAACTGAAAGACACTTACAGTGACGTGTAGCCCATAACTCGACATGGAGACGAGAATCATTACTGTTCATTAATTCTGCGAAAACGATTCCAATTTACAAAATCGCGTTGGAATCAAAACCCAGCCAGTATCAGCGGGGATTCAACTCACCAGTCAGTACACTAAGTGAGTGATGAGCACGAGAAGGAGCAACCCAGAACAGGTACACGCGACCACTATGTGAAGCGTCGTCTAACCAAGATGACACGACGGATAAGGCTGATGTAATTCCTGATCCAGCAGCGAATACAGCTAGTGTGTCGACTCTGCAGATAAATTTAAAATCTTTAGCGACCAAAAAAAAAGAAGGACGACTTTGACGTATGCGAACTCACTGATCTACTTTGAAATTGATGCCTCCAGTTGGGTTAGCAATCTTGACTCGTAAATTCTGTGTGCTCTTTTCAGCAATCGAGTCAAAAAGTTTCCTGGTAAATCCTCGATATGGCTTGATAACAAACGTGGCCATGCCATCGTGGATCCTACTAACACTGAGAAAGGAATTGACCAATTGCATAAGTCAGTACAGTGCACTAACGAAGTACTCGACCAAACACCTACGAGAATGGATGTCCAACATATGAGATTGACGGTATATGAATATGAGCCCATTGACTTGGATGCCACTTGTTCTTGATTGGAACGTCAAGACGAATGTATTGGCAATCTTCTATGGTAGCAGTGGCCATAATTGTTTCGTTAAACCAGGCAAAGAAACGATCAACCAGCTCAACAAAGTAAAGACCAGCCCCAGGAAGTGCGTAATACCCATTCGTTGATGAATGCATGACAGTCAATGCAATAAGAAGGAGTGCCAAATAAGAGTGTGTGGCTACGAATACGACATAGAGCCGACGTCGGACAATCGGTAGAGCCATAATTCTCATAAGAATTAAAATCAAAAAGGAAATCATTCCAAACACGAAGGTGAAACTATGTAAAATGTATGAAACGTATTAGAGATCTTGTCAAATAGATAGTTTTAGTCAAAATGCAATACCTTCGACTTGTCCAATTGTTGAAAGCGGCTGGATCGCCAATTGAAAAATACTGATATGCTATAGTGTTTTGTGGTGCTTTTTGTAGCGAGGTGTAAACTCCCCAAGTGATGATGCCATGCACTATCACGCTTGCAATGAGAAAGTTTACGATCTAAAATAGGTCAAGAAAGCAAGGTTAGTGAGGATCCACAGAGAGACATAGGCAAAAAGAAGAAAGAAGCCCTCTGGAAGCTTACCCATTGATGAAAGCGCACAGCAGCACCGACAGATACTCTGAGCTCTCGTACCAAAAAAGAATATTTTGAGACTGGAATAATGGCTAGCCCAAGAGCAACATCACACCAGTGAGCTATTCATGGCAAATAGTGAGGATGTCACCAACTTTTGAGCGAGAATATAATATAGAAGGAAGTAACATTCCTACCAGCTGCAGTGAAGGCAGCAGACCATGTAATTCCTGGTGGATTCTTTGCAGACAAGCGATTCTTCTGTAAACGAGACAAAACTCGTGTTAAGTGCTTGTCCAAACTCTCCTTATCAAAAAGGTCAATCACAGGTAACTTACACGCCATAGATACCACAACACAAAATTGACAGTCATGACGCCCCCAACAAGCGCGAAATTGAGGGTCTCGGCCACATTGATGTTAGGCATCAATGAAGTCTTGAAAACACGAGCACCCATAAACTGTTTGACTTTTTTTGGTGCATAATCTGATGACAGGAATACCAAGGCTCCGAGAGCTAGGAACAAGTAGACGCCGAATGTAATCCATACTTCATTCATCACAGGTACTGATGATGAGTTGATTGCCGAATGTGTGGTGTAGTCATAGAGGCGGAAATATCCAAACGGACCAAAGTAACCAAACTACAATAGAAATGAGATTAAAATGATTCAAAATTAGACCAGATTGATGAGGTTCGGTCCTCCACTTGTGCTGAAACGTTGAAATAAAGTAAACAAGACGCAATTTGTTACCAGAAACAAGATGATCGAAGCGACGGACGTCCAGCGAGCCATGAATATTGAATTTAGAAGTTTCAGACTTTGAGAGGAAAATTTTCTCGGTTTCCTTTATCTTTCGCAAGAATTGAAAATGAAAGTTGGAGATGTTGGATGTTGGAGAGCCCGAGGTCCCTGGCTTGAGAGATGAGCTCACTGGGTGATTTACTATTGGTTGGTTCTCCGACCCCGATTTTGAAGTTAACGTTGACGCGATTTGAGCCTGGGGTGGGTAAGCCATTCTCGAGGTTTACACTCCCACGCGATTACAACATTTAACATTTGTCACCAATACACAGTTTGGAAAGGTTGACGACAGAACGACTGGAGTTGGTAGAACGAAATTTCTCTTTTCAATTAGAATACGTATCTTATTTATGGCTCGGGAGTGATTTCAACATGATCTTTCATTTTGCGTCCCTTACAATTTCAAATTCGAAAGTTATTTGAGAGGGTACTCCCACCTGAGTCTCATAGGAAAGCAGGCCTACACGGGCTTCCAGAAATTTGAAATATTCAACTGTGCCTTGCTTCTGGGATACCACGACAGCAAGAATAAATCAACGCGAACAACACCTAAAAGTACAGTCATCGTAAAGAACTCAAGCGGATCAAATTGAAACCAAACCTCAAACACTGTTTAAAAATCTTTGGCCTCGAACCAAGAACGAGTCAGCTGTAATTAGACCTTGTCTTCCCTTCTATCAACCCTTAAAACAAAGAAAAGAATAATCTAGCAGCAACGTCTAATGTGATACTTATAAGTACAGGTATATGTTACGAGCTACCACTGGTATCCTTCCACATGAACCATACTGACAATCTTCAAGGAATCGAATGCGTTTTGTATGTCACTAGTAAAACTAGACGGCCCACAGACATATCCACCCAAGACGTCACCAGGGTGCATTGCAGGAACAACCATATTATAAAGTAGCTCTATAGAGATTCGTCGTAGTTAGCAATATGATGCACCTTTCAAGCACAATAGCAATCCAGCTCATACCTTGAGCACTAAATACTTGTGCTGTAGCAGCGGAAGGTATCTCGTCTTTCTTCAACAGGTTCACTTTATCTTCACGATGAAAAAAGTTCAGATTTGTGGATTGAGCTAATACGAAAAGGTATAGCACTGTACAAATTCACTCACAAAGACGCGTAGCCCACAACTCGAGATGAAGACGAGGATCATTACGATTCTTCAGTTCTGTAAAAGGGTCGTTAAATTATTGCAAACAGACCCAAGTACGATAGTTTTACCACTCAGTAAACTAAGTCCATGATGCTCCCGAGAAGGAGCAACCCAAAACAGAAAAACGTGCCCAGTGTGTGATCCATCATCCAACCAAGATGATACTACAGATAACGCTGCTGTTATTCCTGATCCAGCAGCAAATACAGCCAACGAATCAACTCTAAAAGTAAACAAAGATTTTAGAAATCGGAAACGAGCTGCTCTAATATATAAGAACTCACTCATCAAAGTTAAAAGTCATCCCGCCTGTCGGAGCAGAGATCTTGACGGGCAAGTCATGCGTGAGCTTCTCGGATAGAGACTCGTAGAGTTTCTTAGTGAAACCTCGAGATGGTTTGATAATGAATGTGGCAGTGTTGTTGTGGATTTTGCTGACACTTATTAGAAACGGCGGCAAGGCGGATGTGAATCAGTGTTCAATTCCATGTGAGGCGACAAATCAACAAACACTCACGAAAATGGATGTCCAATATGCGAAATTGAAGGTATATGAATATGAGACCATTGACTTGCTTGCCACTTGTTCTTAATAGGAACATCAAGACGAACGTATTGGCAGTCTTCAATTGTAGCAGTAGCCATAAGGGTCTCGTTAAACCAAGCGGCGAGACGACATGCCAGCTCCACGACGTATAAACCAACTCCGGGAAGTGCATAATATCCGTTAGTTGATGCGTGAATGGCAGTAACGCCAATGAGAAAGATAGCAAGATAAGGGTGTAGGACTACAAATAGGACGTAAAGGCGACGTCGAACTATCGGTAGCGCCAAAGTTCTCATTACGAGCAGAATCAAAAAGGCAATCATTCCAAACATAAATGTGAAACTAAATGAGGTGTTAGAGTTATTGAGTTATGAGTAGACCCAGGGACATCGGGTTGCTTTGGTAGAGGGTACCTTCGACTTGTCCACTTGTTGAAAGCAGCTGGATCACCAATAGAAAAGTACTGATATGCTACAGTGTTTTGTGGTGGAGCCTGTAAAGACGTGTAGACACCCCAAGTGATGATACCATGCACTATCACAGCGGTAATAAGAAAGTTCACAATCTAACAGCAGGTGCGAGAACAGTCAATGTTGGTTTACCAAACAGAGCATCGTCGATAATCACAGCTGATAGCTTACCCATTGATGGAAGCGAACGGCAGCGCTGACAGAGACTTTGAGCTCCCGTACTAAGAAAGAGTACTTTGAGACTGGAATTATAGCAAGTCCCAAAGCCACATCGCACCAGTGCGCTATCAATCAATCGCGAATGGTGAGACTGTTAAACAATGTTGGAAGCATGTGCAGAAAGATTCCTACCAGAAGCAGTGAAGGCAGCCGACCACGTAATCCCTGGCGGATTTTTGGCAGACAAGCGATCTTTCTGTGAATGAAAAAATGTTCAATTGTATCTTTGTATCCAACCCCTCGCCCGTCATCAATCATAAGTTAACTTACACGCCATAGATACCACAACACAAAATTGATGGCCATGACGATTGCAACAAGGATGAAATTCAGAGCTTCGGCGACGTTGAGGTGAGGCATGAGGGAACTCTTGAAGATACGAGCAGACATGAACTGCTTGAGTTTGCTTGGAGCGTATTTCGAGGATAGAAACACCAAGGTTGCAGTGACTACAAGCAGGTAGATTCCAAATGTGATCCAGACTTGATACATCACCGGCAAAGATGCCGCACTAATTGGACCATGTGTTGCATAGTCAGGGAGGTTGAAAAATCCGAATGGATAGAAGTATCCAAACTATGTACGATGGTTCAAATGATTTCAATATTAGATAAAAATGGATTTTGTTTCGGTTCTGCGCCGTATTGAAGCAACCAAGTGGCTACGGTGACCTTACCAGAAACATCATAATGGAGAGAATAGATGTGCGGTGCATGACGATAATGGGTATGTTGTATATTCTAGAATTTTAATAAGGGAAGAAAAAAGTTTTGTGACAGTAATGGTCGGCTGGCTATCCCTCTTTCACCACTCCGTCTATTTTTTCCTGTTGGGCTTTTCATTGGTCGATTTTCCGACAAAAGACGCAGATGCGTCCAAGTAACTGGCGACAAGGTATTGAGCTGTTTTGAAAGCATTGAATACATTATTCAGCATAGTACTCCACTCTGAATCCTTGACTACGTCCAGCCAACCACATACAAAATTTTACCATTTTGGGAAAGACAAGAAGAACAGTTGTCATGGCGATGTAGGAGTAACTTGGCGTAGCTTGGTTGAGTCCTCTTCATTCGTTCAGCAACATCAGCCTGCATCGTTTGGACGCCCTTTGACATTATTGTAAAGATATGATCCTACAGTGGTCAAATGAACGAAGCCTACCGTGCAGCAAATTTGATTTTGATCTGTCGCATCCCAACGAATGAAATCGATTTATGTTGTTTTGATTTGAATCGTGGCTGCGCACCTGAGACTATAAAAGGTGGGATTTACGTAGACACCTTCCATCATTCAATCCCAACATCCCAACAACGACATCAAGATCTACTGCCTGATACAAGGACGCAAGTGCTCTACATGATGCCACATAGCACATCATGCCACATCATCTCTCTCTCTCCTCCTTTATATATGCTGGTAAGTCTCGGAATGTATTGCGGCAATCAATGTTGTGTTTTCAAAATGTTGAATAACTTCTAACATTCAATGTATTCTTCTTAGATCTTCGAGCAGTATGCTATTATATGCACTCTATCCATCTATATATGTCCTCTATCTCTGGTTCCAAGTGACATCCAACATCGAAATGAAGCCCACATTTCTGGACCAAATCAAGTTTCCTTCAGATGTGGGTTTACACGACCACTGAGATAAGATTGCTTGACAGTTGACATTTATAGTTGTGACTAGCACTTTGAGAGTTTGGTTGAAGGTTTGTTGGATTACTTGCTGATGCTTCTTTGCTGATGTCATATTGGGTTGCCAATTTTGCCTCAGCGAGCCGCAGGAGGTCTCAAGAGGCGCAATTTGACCCAATCGTGTTATTTACTGTAATTTGATCACTTTATTTCTTGTTTGCACTCCAATACCCACTGTCGGCGGCTAGTGGAGTGTCTCATCTTCTGGAACCATAAGGGACCAAGAAGCGAGTTTCATACGACTGTCATCGCTGATACTTTTTATTTTGTATATTACTTAGTTCATATGTACTACAGTGATGAACAACAAGCCTAATCTTGGAGTCTCACGACCAAGATCTCGTCGTCTTCAGTACAAAATATACAACCACTGGCCAGTGGATGCAAAGGTATTCAACGATGCTGCTTCCTGTATCGCTTGTTTTATCAAAGAAGATCACACATCACAATAATCAACTAACGCTCGACCCACACTCTACTAGACCATCCACTGGGGGCCTCCCACATAAACCCAGGAACAAGTACTTCCGGACCACAACGGGGTGGCAGAAGTAAGCTAAAAGGCGCTTGAGCGGGTCTGAAACTGAAGCGTCTCGACTCCTGTCTGGGGTTGTATGTAGGACTTGCAACAGTGCTGGTTTGTTTACTGCTTGCCATAGTGCGAGTCGACGACCAGCCGATTGTTGCTTGTCTATCAGTACATCTACTCCGTAAGAGACATGTAGTCCTACATTCCTTGTAGAATACTCTCTGCCACCTGACCCTTGGTTTGATTGTTCAAGACCCAGACGAAATTAACTCCCAAGTGGCGGTCTCAAACCAGTCGAAGACTGAAGTACCTCCAGGCCATTTGGGGTATAGTTTGTATGCCAAATGATACACTCTATACGTCGCCTCTAGCTTGTGGCCATGAATCTCTCAGTGTGAGGATCAAAACCGAGGAGGCCTTTTATAAGGTAGCAACAACACGCTTCGCTGAAACGCTTCGCAGCTTGTCAGTGTATTGGTATGGTCATGACGACTGTTTGCAACTAGACTTGAAGGCATTAGCTCCCAACTTGAATAGTCAAAACGCAAAGTCGCACAATTTTCGTTAAGGCCTGGGTCATGCTAGTACAAATTTGCAGAAGGAAGTTCCAGATGTGAACATTAAAATGCATAGTTGATTGGGCCGTCGATACCTTTGACGTTGATAACAGTAGGATGGAGATGTATTATGAATGGGTTGCATATTGGCAGTAAACAAGTAACGAGGTGAATGTGATGATCGTGTTTGTATGGATTCAAAGTAGTTTGCCAGGTGTGGTGTGTAGGAATTATAGCTTCCCGTTTCCGAGATAAACAATGTAATTTGTTAATGCAAGCACTGAATCTGATCTCAATGTCAACGTCTCGACGATTTCGAGCGAAACACGGTACGGAAATGGATCAGGAACGCGTTAAAAGCCTAGATAACCCAAGATTTTGATCTGCCCAATGGCTTGTCCTTATGTCAACGTGCTGTTCACGCCAACTGTACTTACATTCACAATTTTGCTTGACTTTGACAATCTATACGGGAGCGAGCAATAATGTTATATAGAGTACTTAGACAGGGAGTCAGACATACAGCTCGATATGTATCTCAGCCAGCCAGATTTTCAATAAGGGCAGTTTCCTCTTCTTCATCGGGACATTCTGTAAGATTATATTCGATTGTTGCAAGCTTTACAACTTGATTGCCGGCGGATTTGATTGCAAGTAGAAGGGGATTTACATTTCTACACGTATCGAATCGCTGGGATTTCTATATTGCTTTGTTTTGGTCATTGACATACGGTGGCATTTTGGACTTCATGTCAAGATTTTGAATGGAGGAAGCTTTGTAGATTTGGGAAAGATATAGATCTTTGAACAAATCTCTATGTTTCACTGTTGAATTTAAAGTATTTTACCGTATCTGCCAACGGAAGCACGTCAAAGTGTCAAACTAAACCAAATCACCCTTGACATATTGTAGATTACAGTCCGTGATGCTCTGAACTCGGCATTAGAAGAAGAAATGACCCGTGATGATAAAGTGTTTATAATCGGTGAAGAGGTCAGTTGGACATGTTCTACCTGACACTTTGAAGTTTGACATATCATGCATCCAGTCCTTAATTTGTTTTTTGTTGACGCTCTCTCTTTTGACGTTTCTTTAGGTTGCTCAATACAATGGTGCTTACAAGGTACTGTGCACATATTATCGCATCTACCAATGTTGTCGAAAATTATCTCATACATATCTCACACACACCAAACTTTGCAATAGATCACTAAGGGATTGTTGGAAAAGTTTGGTGATCAAAGAGTGGTTGATACACCCATCACTGAAATGGGTTTTACTGGTCTGGCTGTTGGTGCTGCTCTTGCAGGTCTCAGGCCTGTTTGTGAATTCATGACCTTCAATTTCGCTATGCAGGTAAACCTGAGTTTGATTTAAGCCAAACTAGTTTCTCGCGACGGTTTTTCATCTTGTGGGAAGACACGAAAAGGAAAAAGAAAGGCATTACTCGGGCCTCAAACGCAAAGAAGCGCCACATCGCAACAGAAACTATTTTGTCCTCGTACCAACACCATATTTGGCACTTTAGGCCATCGACCACATCGTCAACTCAGCAGCAAAGACACGGTACATGTCTGGTGGAACACTATCATGTCCCATCGTCTTCCGTGGACCAAACGGAGCAGCAGCAGGAGTCGGTGCTCAACATTCTCAATGTTTTGCAGCATGGTATGGATCTATACCAGGTCTCAAAGTCATATCTCCATATTCAGCCGAAGATGCTCGAGGATTGATGAAGGCTGCCATTCGAGATCCAAATCCTGTTGTCGTGTTGGAAAATGAAGTCATGTATGGTGTTTCGTTTGATGTTGGTGAGGAAGTTATGAATAAGGACTTTGTGCTGCCTATTGGGAAGGCTAAGATTGAACGAGATGGTATGTTCACCAATTTGTATACTCCGTCTATCCCTTTTTTGGCCAGGTGTAAGTTTTTGACGTCTATATTTTACGAAAGGCAAACATATCACAATCGTTGCTCATTCTCGAGCAGTCCATTTTGCACTTGAAGCCGCCAAAATATTAGAAAAGGATGGCATTTCAGCAGAGGTAGGCACCAAAAAATCGGAGTGACAAACAAGCCAGAACTGTTATCATATGCGAATCAACTATGTGTATCATCACCGCTCGTTTACACTCATCGATCTTGTTCCGAGCAGTAATCAATTCATCTTAAATATTCATTTTCACTAGGTCATCAATCTACGATCCATACGACCACTTGACATTCCAACCATTGTCACTTCAGTGAAAAAGACAAACCATCTTATATCAGTTGAAGGTGGATGGCCTCACTTTGGTGTGGGATCAGAAATCGCTGCTTCAATCATGGAGAGTAAGTCAAGTTACCTGAATAGACAACCGCCGCTTCCCTATTTTTGCGCAAATGTTTGGCATCAATGCCTTATAGTGCACACTGTGTTCTGTGACTGAACCAGTGGATCTTGTATACACTGTAATGCCACAAATTTTCCCATCAGGACCGTCTGTAACTTTTTTCTTGCTTTTATCAGGTGAAGCCTTTGATTATTTGGATGCTCCAGTGTATCGAGTGACGGGTGCTGATATACCCATGCCATATGCCAAAAACCTTGAAGATCTGTCACTGCCGGATACATCTGCTATTGTCAAGACCGTGAAAAAATCCTTGTCTCGTTCTAAGAACTAGGAAAGGACATTGAGCAAGTGAGAGAGAGAGCGAGGATATTGTGTTGTATACAAATAAAGAGACTATCTACACCAAGACATACGTTTTTTCACTCTATCTACACCAAGACATACGTTTTTTCACTCTGGTTTCTTTGAAATGTTTTGCAGTCTTACCTGCAAACAAAGACCTGTGAGGTGTCGAACGAGGCAAGCTCATCATCAAGGTATGTGCTGCTGTGAACTCTGCAATTGGATCAGACGTGACTTTTGATGGCAATGTGATAATAATTGGTGAAGACTTCCTGTGGAGCAGGCACTTTGAATGTTGAAATGCTGACATACGCCGCGTTTTTCCGATTGAACATATTTTGTATACAACGAGGAGAAAGGGGATACAAGGGGATACAACAAGGGGAAAGGTATGTGTTACAACACTGGTTTTTGTTTTGCTGATCACTCTCATATTTCATCAATGATACTTACTATTCTTATCTTGGATAGACACGATGACCGAGAAAACCTTGCTTCGAACAAGTCCTCTATGTGCCTTCAAACAGCATTTCAACATGTTATTTCTACAATTACAAAAGTACCCGAAATCGAGGTTCTCCGGTATATAAACGTCCAGCGCCTTAATTACACTTTACTCCACAATGCATCTCTACCTCTCTCTCCCTCTCTACATGTCCTCCTCATCCAACAATCCTCATATCCCGTATCCGATTCGGCGCATACGTGTCCTTGTACGTATCGTACAGTTTAGCCAGACTCTGAATATACTTGGCATGCAATTCATCAATGTATTCTTGTGATGGGTTGTCTTGTTTTATTACGTGGATTGGTGCTCCGACTGGAAAGAAAAAGAAATGCGTTGGCATACAGCAAAAAAATCTTTTGCAACCGAGGAAGGAATGGAGGAAACATACCAACAGACACAATCTTCCTCCGTAACGGTATCCATCCGAATTTGCCCATACCGAATGGGAATGAGAAGCCTGTTGCTTTCTGAAACCAGGATTGGAGGGATGCGATTTTTGGGTTTCGTTCTGGGGTTGTCTAATTATACGTTGAAACATAAAATTGTTGTTAGCAACATGGGTGCTGGTAGCCGCGGGCTTTTTTTTCAGCTCAAATGCTCCATGCACCACCAGACGAAGCCTCTGATTCGTTCAATGTGACCGCAAAACACAACTTTTTATACCTGATAATATAAATCATTCTCTCCAAATGTAAAGACAGGCACAAGCGCCGCTCCAGTCTGAATACCGACTCTAACAAACCCCTTCCGCCGTTTCAAGACAAGATCTGCAGTGCCAGGGTATGATAACATCCTACAAATAAGTAATTGAAATATTAGCAGAGGATGTTGAGGGCTAGCTCGATCCAGCGTGGTGTGCAGATGGTTTTTTTTTTTTGGCGTCACGATTATTCAAAACGACGGTGGAAAGTTCAATAGTGCAGAAAAGGTTTCCCAAGATGCACAGCAAGATCCAAAGATACTCACGCTTCTTGTGCTCCACCAATGACTATTGGGATTAAGGAAAAAAAAAGCATTCGAGACAGGTTACCATAACTCAGCATTGCGGATTTGTCGACACCAAACTCATACATCATACACATACCAATCATCACAGACCATCCAGGTCCTTTACTCAGCACATTCTTGATGGAATCAGCTGAGACCGATATCAGTTTCATTGCCAACTAGTTGGAAGTTGAGTTGAATGAGTTGTGGCAAGACATGATTCCAGATTTTTCTTCTGTTTTTTTGTGCTGGATGTATGTATGGCGTACCTGCATCTCCCGCCATATCGGTACTTTGAAATTGACATCCAGTGTTCCAATCCTCAGTTTAATATTTGGAAACAATTCCTTGAAGTTGCATTCGTTTGTGACAAATATTGGTCTAAAAGAGATAGGAAGATTAGTTAAAAAACTAGCCAAAAAGTCATTCAAGGCAATGAAATCACGAAATTAACTTCTGCTGGCTCTCGTTTCAACACCCCACATAGGAACACTCTACACTTACGTTCCAAACACATAAATCCCATGCGGATGATACCCAAATATATAATTTCCATGCGGATTTAGGGGTGTTGTTCTGACAAGTTGGGTTTGGAAATAGTCTGCGTACCAGCTAAAGAAAAGTCTGTTCAGCGGACTGATATTCGAAAGAAACATACAACCACAAAGAAAGGGTACGCAAAATATCGCTGCAGACACATACCTCCATAACGGCAAATCCAGAACCCACTGATACCGATCCGTTCCACCCGTATGAGGAGTGTGTCGATCAAACCATATAAATGTCCAATATGTTATTATGACCGGCCAGTAGAATTGCCAGTTCCATGCACACCACCTATACGAAAATAGGCTTAATAAGTTGGTTGCTACGACGATTCCTGTATGCTGGTGCGAGGTGCTTTGTTGCTGATATCAACACTCCCAACAAAAAACAAGGATTTGGTATCCATAAAGGGAGGAATAAACTCCACTATCCAATCGATCAACATGTCTGCTGTGTCCTCCCACTATTCCAATGCTTCCTCGCTGACTTGCAGATCGCAACTGACTGCTGAAACTACCAGCTAATCACTGGTTCCTTCCACATTGTGCCAGTATCACAAGTCGTTCCACACCTGCATCACAATCGTATAAACCAGCGCAATGTATCGTCCCTCCTCCGCTGTAAAGTTACGACGACACAATCAAACGGGGTATCCAAACAAGACCCACAAAGCACTCCACACCAAAAACCTCTACTTTTGCACCAACAGCCTCATCCCTCACTCACGAATACCAACTCCAACAGCAAGCAGCAGCATGAATGGGTACATACCATAATATAGTCAAAAACAGGAAGGAATGAAACACCCAATAGACGACAGCAACATGTTGTTTGACGTAACTGGCCACAGAGTCATCCTGCAACCGTTCCTTTGATATCTCTACGGGGGAATGTTTGCGGTCGACATGATGCCGTTCCCTCAACGCGTAATCAATCTAGCATCGTATCGAATTGAATTGGTTATCAAATGTGTAGCCAACACCTTTATAATATAACAATCGTTGTGGTAGTCGCTTACCCCGGGAGCCAGCGTGGCAGGTCGATATGTGATTCAAGTGGCGAGTGATGGAATGGGTGCCTTTTCGGGCTAGTTCGTGGGTGATCTGCTCGTGATAAGCAAACAAAACAAAGCAAACAGGTGCAAGTGAAACTAGCAGTGCGACTATATTACGACTCAAGAGAGACTATTCACGTGTATTCCTGACGATGCTGGCACCTCCAATGAAAATTTTACCTTTTTGGTTGTGTTAGTCTCCGTCAACCGAGTCCCAGCAATGTTGTCTCCAATCGTGAATTCGACATTCCCGTTCTAGACTGAGGTGCCATCATTTTCAGTAGAGCAACGGGTAATGATTTTCGTGTCATTTGGTGATATAAAACAGTTCTGTACATAATCCATGTGGTCTTTATACATGAAATCGCGTGCACTGTTTTTGTCAAATGTTTGGAATTGTTTTCGTGTATGAACGCTGGATGACAGGTTGAATAGAGAGTTCAAAAGTACCTGAAAATACATGAATTTACCGCATACAAGACCCTTCTCTCTGAAAGTCTAACCAATACAGTACCCTCCTGGAGTACCCTTTGAATGGCCCTGACACTGGCTCACTCACTTCCAACAAAACATATTTGACAACCATCTAGTATACCATAGATAGGGATAATATACACGATGCTGCAAGCAGTAACCGCCATCGCTACCAACATGCTCGCCGTAGCAGGAGCTCTCTACCTCTCCAACCTGGCCTACACATTCATGTCTCGTGTATACTCTCTCTATGGACCATCTCCCATCTCCATCTCCAAATACACGGCAGACAATGCATGGGCCATAGTAACAGGTGCCTCGGACGGAATCGGAAAAGAGTTCGCACTCGCTCTTGCCAAGCGTGGATTCAACATTCTCATCATGGCCCGCACTCAATCTAAACTCGATGCTGTAGCAAAGGAGGCTAAAGAAAAGGCAAACAAGAAAATCGAATGTAAAGTCATTGCATTTGATTTTATGAATGCTAGTGACGCCGAGTATGCATCGCTACAAAAGACACTTGATTCGTTGAATGTCACTGTATTGGTAAATAACGTCGGTGTAAACCATGACATCCCAACTCCATTCGTCGACGAAACAGCTGCTACCATCGATGGCATAGTCCAAGTAAACGTTAAAGCCACAATGAAAATTACCCGTATCGTACTCCCAGCCATGATTGCCAAACATAAAGGCATCATCCTCAACCTCGGATCATTCGCAGGTCAGGTCCCAACAGGCTACCTCTCTGTCTACTCGGCATCCAAGGCTTGGCTCAAATCATGGTCGCTGGCTCTCGACCAGGAAGTCAAATCCAAGGGGGTTATAGTCCAGCACTTGAATACCTACTTTGTCACTACGGGAATGTCAAAAATACGAAAGGCTTCCATGACGACACCCACTGCCAAGGATTATGTGAGGGCTGCTATTGCTAGTATTGGTAAAGGTCCTAATGTTACCCCGTTTTGGAGCCACTCGTGGGCTGAATGGGCAATGACGACGTTTGTGCCAGAGGCTTACTTGGTTGGGTATAGTGCGTCGTTGAATGCCGGGATACGTAAGAGGGCATTGGCAAAGAGGGAACGGGAATCGAAGCGTGATAATTAGGGGTGGGAAGTATATGAATGACGGGTTGACGTTGACGTGATGATTATTGATATAAAGGTGTACTTTCTCTCTCTCCAAAATATGTAAAACACGTATAAAATCGCTTGTCAAATATAAAAACGAATAGGTAGATAACTGAGCGCGCCTTTTCATTCCGTCATGCTCTTCAGTCGCTTCACAAACTCGCACAAACATTCAAATCATACATCCCGTTATAAAACCAAGCTAGACAAACCCATTACAAGCTCGTACCCTCTGATACACTAGTCATATGACATACCAACCATCAGGCCTCGGCCTCTCCTACAACAGCAATGACGCAGAGCTGGACGACCTCGACGACGACGACATGATTGAAGTCAAGCCCGAACGAGACATCAAACCAGTCATATCCGACGGAACAGTACACACCGAACATGCAAAACATCCTGTCTGGCTGCTCAAGGTCCCTAAATTCTTTGCTGATGAGTTCCAGGTTGCGTTTGATAAGGGCGGTGTCGAGTTGGGAAAGATTATTGAGCATGATGTGTATGTACATAAGGATTATTGATGTGTATCTGTTGTTTGAGGTTTTTATGATTTACAGGAGAGCTGACCCTGTTTTATAACTAGCCCAAAAGGCCAAAAACGCAAGCTTACATTCGCAGTATCAGATGCCGAATGGACAAAACAGCTACCCAAGAATTATAACCTGAATTTGACACAGACTGGGCCACGTGGACTATATTCTTTTACTGTTGATCCAGCTTCCAAAGGTACAAAGCATGTGCAGTCAAGTTATCAAGCAAAACACAATTCCAATATTTTTTGTTTCTTACGCTTACACTGCTATACCTTCAGCCGCAACAGGAATAACAGGCCAAGTAGTCATGGAAGCGATAGCCCAACCAGTACCCAATGAAAAGTTCCGTGCCTTCAAAAAAGCCAGAATGGCACTGGAGGCTGCGTCCGGGTCAGCATCGTCATCGAAAAAGATCCAGATGGTGTCGAAACAGGTCGCGAGAGAGGCTGAGGCTATTGGAAATATGGGTGCTATATCGAGGGACAAGTTGGCGAAACAAGTTGCCGTAAGTGGTGAATTGATGGTTATGTTTGGATTATTTTGTGGGTTATTGATGTATGCTGGAGTTTTGGAATGTGGCTCGATGGATTTTGATACGGTGGAAATCACCCATTTGCTCTACCCAAACGTTCGTTTTTGTGCCTACCGCCAAAAACACCAAACCCTGTAGCTCACCACGCACCCTCTACACACAACAGATCAAGAAAACAAAACTCGACCGCGATGAAAAGCTCCCAAAAGAAGACCTTCGTACAGAATTATTCGGTGCATTTGGTGAACACGAGTACTGGAATTTCGTCGGGTTGGAGAAAAAGACTCGACAACCTTCTGGCTGGTTGCGGGAATGCTTGTCTGAGGTTGCCAAGATGGTTAAATACGGACCGTATCATGGTAATGTCGCATGAGTTATGATTGTCATGGGACAAAATGTATAATGGGTTGATTTTTGGTTAGGTATGTGGACATTAAAGCCAGAGTATCGATTGTCGCAGGATCAACAGGATACGGGGATAGAGTAGACGAGATGAGGAATGAAAAAGGAGGAGGTTGTAAATGTTTATTTGTTTATCTAAATATCCAAAATCAAGAGAGCTTGGGAAGCTTCAAATAAATTACACATATATTTGCATAGCGAAATAAGTTCATGCCGCGTTCCCCATACGATGTAACGTCCTTTGCACGCGTATTGCTTGTTTAAAACAAAACCTCCTCTTAATCTGCCAATTCTTCCCTACACTTCCAAACATCGCAACAACAATGAACCAAACAATCCTGGTCAACCCGCTCGAGACAGGCGCATGTCCAGCATTTGCGCCCTTTTTTGGATTTATGGGAGCGGCCAGTGCGACAATCCTTTCATCATTCGGTGCTGCTTATGGAACTGCAAAATCTGGAATTGGAATTGCGGGGATGGGTACTTTTAGACCTGATTTGTATGTGTACATATTATGTATTGGGATGAATATGTATTGATACGTTGGTTCATGATAGGATTATGAAGAGTTTGATTCCTGTTGTTATGGCTGGTGAGTTGGCATTTGGTGATTTGGGGAGATATGGTGTATGAAGGAGGAGAAGGGAATGGATTACAGCATGGAGAGGATGTGCTTTACAGTTATAGCATGCACTTGAATTTGTTTGGTGGCTGCTGGTTGAAATCAGTCGTGGAGCCAAAAAAAGTCTCATCGAAGGTCTTGTTGGTATGGTGATGAATACTACAGCACCCCACTCTCATGTTTGAAGGCTAAAAAGCCCCCAACAAATACATCGGCATTTACCTACCCCATCAGAACGCCTCATACACAAAATATCCCCACATATAGTGGGATATACTCATATTTTGCAGTTCTACTCACACCCTGTTCTCGTCACATAGGTATCATTGCGGTATACGGCCTCGTCGTATCCGTCCTCATAGCAGGCTCGCTCAACCCGGCAGACTCATACTCGCTCTTCGCTGGGTTTGTGCATATGGCTGCTGGACTATCATGTGGATTTTCAGGTACAAAACAAATTGTTGCTGCCATCAAACGTGAAGAGGCATTATACTCTTTTGTTTGCATCGAAATCAAAGATGAACAAGAAAAGAAAGCACAATCACTCATGTCAAGTCTATGAAACACCGCATCTTCTCACACCGTCTAAATACAATGCTTGACAGGGCTAGCAGGTGGCTACGCAATTGGAATCGTCGGTGATGTTGGTGTGCGCCAGTATGCCTTCCAGCCACGATTGTTTGTGGGGATGGTGCTGATACTTATTTTTGCGGAGGTGTTGGGGCTGTATGGGTTGATTGTTGCGCTTATATTGAATACGAAGGCAAAGAGTGACTGCTTTTGAAAGGGAAGATAATGATGTGGGGAGGATGGGGTTTTTTGTATGCTCTAGCCAGTAATTTTGATTAGCAAAAGTTTGTAGATATCCGAAAGTAGTGTCTTGTGAGTGTGGGGTTTGCCTGGTGTCTGCGCACTTTGAGCAAAATCATAGGTCTCTTTTTGTAGCTTCCTTCGCTTGGTAAGTATTACGAATCGAAAGCAACACAAAAAACCACGTAAAGAAGAGAATCATACATATGCATGTGTAATGCCTTTCTAACGGGGACTTGTATTATACAAAATGAGATCCAGATGTGATATAACATGCGACGTGTGAATTGAATAATATAAATAACCTTTGACCCATTTCTATGGTGGGAGATTAGCCACCTTCCTGATCTTCTTGACAAGTGCTCTTTTCAGGAATTGTTCTCGGGCAAGTAATCGAACATGCTATAATAACAAAAAAGACATGTTACTCTAGCGAAAGAAAAACCGTGTGTATGGTAGTTTGATGACATTCTCAAGTTGTCATGGCTCTTCACACATAAACAGCAAGTCTATGACATACCTTTAAATATGTAGGCCCATCAACTTTTTCTCTACTGAATGCTTCACCGAGACAATATAAGGCATCATCAATAGAGTGGTCTTCTGCAACCACTTCAATCAGCCTGCATAAATGATTAAGAAAGACAGAGATTATCAGATGGAGTTTGCGACAACTAAAAGCAGGTGTGCTGCACCAAAAAAAACTATGCAACAACATCAAGTTTTACTCAACTGATTATAAAGCACTGTCGACCCAGTAATGATATCATCAGCATTAACTTTAGGTTGATTCCGTACCGTCTCTAACAATTCATTCAATTCTTGCATTTTGGTATCCAGAATGGTCGAATTCTGAGCTACTTTTTGCTAGAAGACAGAAACAACACGATTTGAGAGCCAAAAAAGGTAGCGATTCCTACAGCGACCTTAGACCAGTGTCTCTCGCACTTCTTTGTGCAAAAACATACAAAGCATACGTACCTCTTCATCATTCAACCTCCTCACAACATCATCAATCCTACTCGCCCCATCATTCAACTGTCTATTAGCAACCAGCAGCGTATCCATCTTGTATGGATCCTGCTGTCTCCGTATCCTAGCTAGTTTGTCAGTCACCATACTTCGTAGTGATGCTAATCGGACATTTGCATCATCGTCTGCTGGATTTGTATTATTATTACTAGGTCTCGAGTGATTCATCATTGGTGACGTGTTATTATTACTGTTTACTCTATTTAATGAATCGTATGGCAATATAGGTGGTTGTATGACTTGAGAAGGAGGTTCTGATGGTCGATATGATGGGTCGTTACCGTTTGGTTGGTATTGTTGTTGTGTTTGATATGGGAGATTGTTGTATTGTAGGTTGGTTGGGAGGGGTGTGTACATTGGTGGTGATTCGAATGATGGTTGTGGGTTGCCATTGTTGTATGACGGTTGTTGGGGAGGGTATGCACCACCTGGCATTGAAGGTTGAGGAGGTTTGCTGTATACTGGTGGTTCTTGTTGGAAGATTCCTTGCAGGATTGTTAAGAGTTCTTTGACTGTTCGATTCTATCGGTGAGAGTTGTGTGTGAGGGTTGCAATCTCAGCAATACTTGTGTTCGTTGGAGTCTTTTTGCCATCTCCAGACATGTACTCTTTCAACCCAATCTCAATAATGCTGTCATCAAATTTTCAATATTCTCATCCAATATCAGAATGCACTATTGATATCGACAGCATGCTCACGCACCTCTGGAGCAGTGTGCCAATAGGCGAGATATGGATGATATATCTTTCCCTCCAGATCGACATGTTTACCATTCCTGATGAGCATAGTAGAGGTGGGCTGTACGAATGCTATTGGGGGCTGGGCAGGATAGACATAAGGACACCATACGGCGATGGGTATGTTGTATGTGACATTTTTGAATAGGATTGGGATTGTTCCGTGCAGACATAGTAGGACTGCGGTTACGCCATGTTCGTTTGCTGTAAACAAGTATGAGTAATTGGAGGGTTAGAGTGGGTATGTGATAATGAATGCGGTGTATAAGATGCTCAACTGAATGTGTCTGTTTTCGGCGAGAGTCCATTGTATGAGGTCAGGACAGCGACGGTGTCTCTAAATACTCTGTCAGCAGACTGATACTAGTATGAGGCAGTAAAGTATACGGGTTAGTTGAGCGTTTGCAATCTTCACCATGCGACAAAAGCCAAGATTCTCAACGATTGGACAATAAAACAACAAAGACAACCAAGGAAACGATTTAAAGGATACAAGCACTGTACACTTACAGGAGTCAGAACTTGCTTTAGCCAGTCTTGGGTAGCGTCCATACTCGAATCTACGGCAATGGATTGTTTTCGGGATTTCAACGGCGATAGACACGAATGTCTATGAAGAGACACGGTCTAGTCGACGTGACTTCGTGATTTGTTCCTTTATTCCTATATTTGACGCGTCTGTATAGTCCACCCTGCACGTCTCATTGTTCTGAACAAATTCCAAACATCCCTTAATCGCATCTAAGTGATTTGAGCAGATCCGACAGATGGACGCGTCGCATCCTGACCATGCCATGACAATACGAGACAAGGAGCCAGCAGTGCCCCACAACAATCTCCTCCTGCCTCTTGAATTACTCCAACACATCCTACATTTCCTCGTCTTGGATTCAACCAACTACCCATACAAGGATCCGCAACTAGATCTATATTCCGTACTACAAACATGTCGATTCTGGTGTCTGGCTGCCACTCCACTGCTCTACAGGGCTCCAAACTTTACAACATTACGAGCGTTTGATAAATTCGTGAATTGTATACAGGCTGCCGTGAATAGTGCCAATACGACTGATGGTACCAACAATATGAATGCTCAATGTATGAGATCTTTCTCTCTACACGCATCAACGCCGAAACTACCTCTCTTTATTCGCAACTACCACATCATATCCATTGCAGAGTCAAGGTACTGTACATGACACTGAATGAGCTATGAGCTGGCTGCCATTAGAGTCGAGATCGTTTGCCTTTTTGGTTGTTGTCTTGTTGGTCCTTTTGAACAAATTCACTGTTTTGCTCAACACTCTCAACCAACTAATCACCTTCTTCATTTCTCACAGGCCCATGTTGACCACCATAAACTTGTCAAACTGTCGAAATTTGACTGACGAGGCCATCATCGCCATAGTCACGGCTACTTGCACGACACTAGTCTCTCTCTCATTGGACGGGTGTTGTCAACTACGCGATACAGCTGTATCTGTTGTTGCTTCATTCTGCAGTGTAAGCTTACTTGTATCATGTGCTAAAAAATACCAGTTTCGAGCGATGATGGGAATGCACCAACTCAAATCCTTCTCTTTCTTGCTTCTTGATAATAGCCATGGAACAAACTCTCATCCCTCTCACTCCGTGACTGCCCATTCATATCAAACACTGGCGTCCTCTTCATAAACCGCTTCCTCAGATCATCACTACGACACCTAGATATATCAGGCTGTAAACGAATATCAGATACCGCCGTATTGTCTCTCTTCGAAACCACCCTGGATGACGATAACGAAAAAGTCGTCGAGGATGTCGTGTTACCAGTGTTGAAATTACAGTCGTTTAAATGTATTCGAGTGCCTAAATTGACGAGGGCTGCTTTTTTGACTATTATGGATGGAGTTAGTGCGTTGGGTGTTGATGACTTGGAGATTTCTGTGCCTGCTCCTCCAAAGGTTAGCATTCGTGATATTGCATGTACGTTTTGGCTTATTTGGAGTGTCGGGACGCCTGGTTTACAGATTCGATATTCTGAACCAAAGTGGCAAAAAGAAAAGCAGTCGTTCGTCACCAAGGATGAACTCGAAGAATGGTTCTCCACGCTCAATCCTTACTAAATACTTTCCAATTAGGGTTCACCAAACTGGCACTTCTTTGCCTTCCCAACCACATCTCTTGCCAACATTACTAGATTAAACTTGGCAAAGTTGAAATACCTTGACGATTCCAAGATTTTGCAATTATCGGATTATGCTCATAAATGGGTTGAATTGTCCTTGACTGAATTGTGCTGTGCTTCGGATACAGTCATGGTGTTGATTGCACATGCTTCCAGATTGAAGGTGCTGAGGTTGAGTGGGGATGCTATTACTGATGGTAAGAGTGTGTGAGAGTGAAAACAACAATGATTGTGTTTGAAGATACAAACGACAGCATTTTTCGCTGTGTTGACTTTCCCTTTTCTTTAATAGATGTGATTCAGAATCTTGGAATTTCACGTTGTCCTGGATTATTGAATTCTTTGGACTTGTCCGAGTAAGTGTTTCGAGTCGCGTTAGCTCAGTAGAAGTCGCAATGCAGAGTTTTCGTCAACATAGCAGATCTTCGTAGTCTGGTTTTTTTCCTCTCGCTGTTTGGTTCTTCGGTTTCGCAACGGAACGAGCAGAAAAAGCACCTAATAACACTCTCGATTTTTCAACAGATGTGAAAACGTATCAGACGCCGCATTCGAAACCTGGTTTAAAAACACCACCAACCAATGCAACCAACACCCTAAATGCCCAAACCTTACAACCATAAACCTGGCACAATGCACCAAAATCACATCCACAACGATATCGCTCTTCATCACCCACTGTCTCCCATCCAGTCTTACAAAACTCAACATCACAGCAACAGCGGCCGCCACCTCCTTCTGCAAGCACACATTGGATTTAGCATCCCAATTCCCATCCGAGTTTTGTAAATTACGTGGTATCAAGAATTTTAAAGAAATGACGTATGGGATGCATGAGAGAGCGTGTTTGGGACTTGTGCCTGATGTGTGTGGGGCGAATGGGTTTGAGGTTGTACTTGGTCGAGATGAAATGACTTGTATACGATGTTTGAATGATAGGGTTGATGATGGTACTGAAGACGAAGGTGGAGAGCGCTAGGACAGCGAGGTGGGGAGAGTGATCGTGAGAATGTGAGTGATGGATGATTGCTTTGCAGGCAAAACTTTGTTGATATGTATTCAGCTTGTATATGTATGGTGCTTGTATATTTGCATAGCGGATTGATACCTGAATTTATGTTGCTACTAAGCAAAAAAAAGTGAGGTGCTGAATTTTTGCACTCATTTCAAGTTTGTGCTTTCGATTGTTTTGTCTTTGGCTCCTCCTCCGAATAATGGCAGTCCTATCTGAAGTACCAAGGGACTTCATAAAATCTGTTGCATTAAAAAACTGCAAACTAGTGTAGCAAAGGACAACCATAATTTTCATGTTTGACAATCTATTTCCCAACATTCAGCACTGGATGGTAGAATAGCAATTTCTCGGGTTCTTGAATGTTGTGTCTAAATTCCATCATGATCTGGAAAGCCAGCCCACACCTGAAAAAAAATCCGATCCAAGCATACACTGTCTCAATGTCTGTGCAAATCCCACAGCCTTTCTATTTTCAAATTTCCAACCCCTCGACAACATTATTATCATTATGTTCTTCCCTGAATACTAAACTCCAAATTCATCGAATCCGGCTTCAGATACGGCGTAGCATTCTTCCAGGTATATTTGTTGTTGATAATGGGCGGTAACTTGTTTTCTGTAATGATGCTTGTTGGTGCTGCTGCTGGTGCTGCATCTGTAGCACCTGCCGTTATGCTATACCAAATATCGTGGTGAGCGAAAAGTTGAATCATCCACGAGGAAGCGATGCTGGAGGGTTTTTTTTTTCCATTTCAAAAAAGTCACTTCAAGCATACCTGAGAACAGTCCCAGAAGACAGCGCCTTTTGGATTTCAACAGCGCTGAATACGACTGTTTGTGGATAGGCACGACGAGAGTCCTTGAGAAAGTATCTGGCATTGTTAATCTTGTCGTTTACGCCGGGGATTAGTGTGGGTGTGAAGGGTTTGTCTGAGCTATGTATTTATAAGGGGAGAGGGCGTGTGAGCGAGAGAGTGTGTTGGAGTTTAGAAACATGGGAGATTTCATAAGGCTGTTTCTTTGTTGGGGTGCACGAGAGTGATGGAAACTGTTGCATATGCAATGTGATGTAGCTCATTTTTATGCATATCGACCTAATGATGCAGGGTTGCCCATCTATATACCCCAATGTAACAAATGTTGCTCAAAATGGTTGATGTCCAATACATACCCAGGTGCTACTGCTCGATACTCTGTAGCTCGGACGACGTGAGGAGCCAGGTCTGGATTCTATAAAAGTACCACATAATCAGTATCCCTCTTTGTCTGTCATAATCGTCACAAGTTTAACATTTAGCAAACACAATGTTAAAGGCAATAGAAGCAACAATCAACCTACAATCTGAACAATCCATCGTAAATCGTTGGTGCTCTTTGGGATGCTCTTCCATAGGCTTGATGCCCACTTTGCTAGGAATGCCATTGTCTGAGTTTTATGTCTTGTGAGAGCTAGAAAGGTGAACAACACATGCGTGCTCAATCAAGCGTTTTTTTGCGCACTGCTACAATTCGAAATATTCGCGTAACAGATTAACAGATCCCCAAAAATCTCTTCAAGTTAATCAAAATAATGCTGTATTTTGTCATTCAGTTCTACCCCTACTTAAATAGGCAGCATTCTGAACGGGTATCCTTGATTCTTAAAGCTGAAAATCTTGAGCAGCACGGAATACAACAAGACAAAGGCCGCCAAGCACACATATCCAACTATTCTCTGTGTGCCCACATCCTTCACTGTAGGCACAAGTGTAACCAAAGTGACGGCTGATGCTGCTGTCAATCCATCTATGTAAAAGAAAGTCAGCACCAAAAAAACCGTTCCAAAAAAAACTTTCCGTACACCAATGGTAGCACTACTCACAAAGCATAGCCATAACCTGCGTCTCCATAATATACTGACTTCCAAATCCAGGTGCAAAGAGTTCAACACGACCAGCCTGCATTCCAGAGAATGGAGCACCTCGGATTTGATTCCACATGAATCCTGAGCACATGAATATGATTATTCCCTGGTATACACATATAATGATGTGAGCAAAAAAAGCGATGGTTGAGATGCAGATATTGGTGCGTTACCAAACAGAGAGTCTGCCATATCCTGTAGTCGGTATACACTCCGACTAGAGCATCCCACTGCCATCGAACTATAAGAGCAGTGAAGAGGAAGCCGACTGCACCGATAATGTAGTTGGTATAGTTTGGTGGGCGTCGGATCTTGATCTAAAAAGATAAAACATAACGTGTTGGTAATAAGCATTGCATCCAGTAGATATCTTCTACTTGCACTTCAAACTCACATTGATTTGCGTTTGACCTCGAATGAAATCAGCTAATGCTTCGGCTGATACACCCCTATTCGAAAGAGGTTTGAGTACCCAATGAGGGATGCAAGCATATACGGTATTTACCTCTTCAATACATCGTAAACCTGTTGATCCACATCTTCCTTGGCATGTATTCCTTCTGAAGGAGGAAAGTGTATGACATATGGGACATTGTTGAGTCCCAGCTATGGGGGAATCAACAGATGAATAACTTGTGATGAGTCTAGAGTATTCCTGCTGTAATTTGTCTCTACCTTCATAAACACATCACGTCCATTCTTGAAATCCAATACACCCAGATAGAGTCTTCCACGCTCATACTGCTTACTCCAGGATTGAGTCAGGACACGTAATTCAGCATCGAAATCTCTAATAGTTTTATTAAGTGACAATTGAGAGTTTATTCCTCCGAAACAAAAATCTCGAAAACAAAATCACGAAGTTTTAATGTTGACATACCGACAAGGCTGACATCCATGTTCAGGAGAGAGAGCAGTCAGGATAGCGATAATTGAATAGTTTCTTGGCTTTGTCGTCAATTGATTATATAGGTCCGTGTCGAGTTGAATGGGTTCGATGTTGCTTCGTTTGGATTCAAGGATTTCCACCTTGTCGTGAGCGGACAACGAGGATGCTGATACTTGTAATAGTGATAACAACAGTAAGAGGATTCCACGTGAAATGTTCTTCATCGTCGTGTGTCTCGTGGTGGTGAGAATTTCGAGAAATGTGAAGGGCGAACGAAATCTATGCCGCTATGGCCGCTATGGTGAGATAGCGAGTTAGAATTTACGCGTATTTCGCCTCGAATACTCGAATACCAGTCCTGCGACAATATGCAATTACGCAAAATGCCAAGATGCCGATGAACGCTTTGAACAAACGTCAAGGTGACTACGTAAGTATGTATGCTATAACACGCTATGAAGAAACTACAAAGAGCGATCTGCATCATCATTGTCTTCCTGCTCAACATCTTTCGGCATAACTGGCAAGATCTACAGCGTCATCTTTATCCTAGTCCTCGTCCTCATCACTGGACGACATCACTTGAATCCTTGTTGCGTCGCTCAATACAATCATACATTTCGACTTTCAAGGTTGGAACTGCAGCGGCCATTTGAACAGTAGCCATCTCCCAATGAGAATGAGATAAACCGTATAAAACGCAAGAGACTTGACGTTCTGACTAGCATGTTTACAACAGGAGAGGCAAAGTCTAGGCGCCGCCAGATCCTTGATGAAGCATGCCAATGTATATTCAATCGACGTAATGATGGAAGAGGAGCTGTTACCAAGGTGTCGACGGAAGCCTCATTGTTGACGATTACACCCAAAGATTCCAGGTCACGAGCCAAAGGCGACGAGTAGAAGGCACTCCTTTGGTTGATGACTAAACGGAGATGGCGTATCGGTGTGACGAGCTGCTCTGCATCGGGCTCTACCCAAGAGTTTTAAGGTTTGGTCGGCTCGTGGCAATTAGCTGGAGCATCTTTAAGGCTTCAACGCCAGACGTAAGTACGCATATAGTTCCTTTCAATATTTCTACACTTGGTGAGATCAGCTTCTCCCATATTGGCTCAAGACCTACAGTGTCTGTATAGAGTTGTTGAAACTTTAGAAGTCGAAGATGAGGAAAATTATCTGCTATGAATTCTTCATAGAGACTATATCTTGGAGTGTGATCTACAACAATCCCAAGCTGTTGAATCTCTGCAGGCAGAAACTCGTAAAGTTTCACGAATCCGTGCACTGCCACGACAAGCATATCCGTCAGTTCAAGATCTCTGAGACACGACTTCATTTCGGCAGCTACTATGGATTTACGTGGTATAGAGAAGTCTTCAAAGTAAGTTTGTTGGACGTGGCATTCTGAGATGTTGAGAGTAGCAATATGGGTGTATCGTGTCAAAAAGGGAAGGATAGCTCCGATGCTTATATAGCCTAGAGCGTTCAAAGTCAAATCCAATCTATCTTCTTCAGCCATGTCGTATGACTTGAAATTGCTTGGATTCATATAGATCTACAAATTCCAGGTTGATTCGTCCCAATGTTTCCTTGGCTTTCGAGAACGTATGCGAGACTTACAGTAATTCCATTCCAGGTCTTCTTTTGGCCAGTCCATTTCCATTCATCTAATACTACCACCTTTGTAAGATACTCAAGACATTGCAAGGGGCTGGTGCAGTCCTTCCTTACCGATATATTACACAAAGAACCAATTTGGAATTCTTTCAATACATCATTTCGCATTAGAAATTCCCGATACGATGTAAACTTGATGTCGGCTGAGTCCAAATGTTGAAGAATCCGTTTGAGAGATGCTGCCAAATGGCGAGTTGTCGAGGAGAGGTGTAATGAATGATGGTGAGAAGTATTTCCGTTGGAAGGGAGCTAGTGATAAATGATAAGCAAATGACTTCAGATGTTGCAATATGATCAAACTTCGAGACATACTCATGATGCCAATGACAAGCAAAAGGCAAGAAGCGTCTAAAGATTTGACTCTCTTGACCTCTAAATACTTTGATGATATCTAATGTATGAGAAGAGTGGGAGTATGTTACGGAAGGCAACACTTGTGATTGTTGAAGTGAGATTGATACAATGTGTTAACCAATGAAATTATAAATGAACACATAACCTTGCAGAACTAGTGGCTCACTTTCTGATTCTCTCTCTCCCACTCCGTAAATCCTTCTCCTTCTTCCTTACTCAATCAGCGACACTTCTTAGCGATTTTGGCGATGTTCAAGAATGTCAAACCTACGCGACGGACTTCAACTACACTGGCAACTACATACCTCTATTTCGAGCTTGATTTTAATGAGATGAGCGATCTGTTATAATGTTTTCAAAATCACAAAAGAATTACTTGCAAAGAGTTTATATGTATACCAAAACCCATCGTTTCAACATCGTTTCAAACTTCACAACTCTAAATCATCCTTCAACATGCTACCACCCAAAACAACCTTCTCTCCTGGTGCAAAGGCAGGCATTCCCATGTAGGGGCAACTGCCACATCTGAATGCATCTCCCAAGAAGCACTATGGCAAAAAAAAGAACGGTAAGTCTGAGATTTCACCAAGCAACGGATGACTTGAATCCATGTCACTCACATTTCCACAAGAAGATTTAGCAGCCTTCTTGGTAACTGGTCGAACAAAAATAACTTGATCCGAAACAGCTGCTTCCTCCACCACCTCTTCTGCATCTAGCTCTTCGGCGAGACCACATGTACAGTCTTTGCATGCTTTACGTTTTGCGCCGTCTGTTGCGTCACAGCCGTCACGACCTAGAAGTAAAACGAGTGAGCAAAAGCAGCCAAACGGACCGTGAAATGGACTTTTATCCCACGTTACTTTCTCACAACTTACGGTTGGCAGGCAACTTGAGATCCTCTTCATCGAGCAATTCATCTTCATCCATCAAGTCTTCATCCTCCTCTGCAGCTTCATCATCTTCATCATCAGCAGATATAGTCCATACAGCAGGCTTCTTCTTTTCAACAACAGGAGCCGTAACAACCTTATTCACAGCACTACCATTACCATTCTTATTCCTTCCAAACGACAGCTTAACCCCAGCCCCAACCTCATAAGCGGGCTTCCTCGCCACAACGTCAACAATATAAACAGCTCCTCTCAAAACCTTCACATGTCCCTCCCTCTCTTCTCTCTTCATCCCCCACGAATCAAAAACGTTCCGTACATCATCATCAGACAATGCATCGTGTCGCATCCCAACGGCCACATCAACGAACCCAGCGAGTTTGAGCGCAGACAAGAACGCCGATTCGGTAATCAAACCTTCGGGAGCAGGTGCCCAGGATGCGGAATCGAGTAATACGGGCTGAGATATGTTTAGCGTGCCGTTTGGGGTCAGAGAGGATGCGAATTTGGAGAGGATTGTATCGGGGTGTGTAAATGTTGATGGTTTTATGGAGCCAGAGTAGATTATGTTGTAATTGGATCGTGCTAGTTGGACTGAAACATCATAGAATAAGTTAATATGTGCGATCTTGGTGTCGTTGAATGTTTTTGAGGCTTACGGGATGGTATCCTATCCAATTGCTCAAACCCAACAAGTCCATCGGTTGTCACTTGTATTGATAGTTCACTACGAGCATGCTTGATATCATCTGCTGTAGCTGCCGGATTGCCTATTAGGAGCACTTTGTTGCCTGCTGATGCTGTGAAAACTGCCATCTTTGCTTTGAAAAGTTTGAGTTCGAGAAGTGTCTTTTTTGCAGTGACAAAAGATTAGAAATCGAAAGCACAGGCCAATGGCGACGGGACGAGACAATTAAGGACTGAGAGATGATGAATTTGGTATCTATGATGACCTAGCCTGTTGAATTTTTGTGCAGAACGCGAGATCAAAAACACATCAGCCAAAACAACACTTAGAATGACTGCAGTCATTGACGTGAAGAGCATGATCTCGCTATGTAGCATAGTCTATGGTCTATAGTCTGGTGCAGAACGCGAGATAAAATACAGATTCACGAATTAACACATTCAATGACGATTCAATATATGAGGTCTATCTATACAGTTTGAGTGATTTCGTAACTTATATAAGAGGCAATCTATCAACCTACTTAAACTTTCCAATAGTTTCATCTTGAGGCTTCACTTATTATACAACAAAAATGTCCCCTGTTTTCTTCCCAGTTTGAGCCAAACCTATTTTTATAACCTAATTCGTTCTTCTTCAATACATGGATGTGGTGGAAGATGAGGAAGATGCTGAGTGAGTACTCGACCCAGACTCGCTTCCCCGTCTAGCCAATGCTGGTGGTTCTGTAGCTGTAATGAGGGCAGTATTCACGGTGATTGCGGCAACACTACTGGTCATGGCTGTGTCAACATCAACCATCGTAGCAGCAGAAGTCGGCGTTCCAGATGCACTACCACTTGCGCCAATTGCTCCTGCTCCTGTCTTGACATCCAATTCCGATTCTCCAGGGAAGGGTTGTCCAGGTAAGATATCCACGGTTTTCAGAATCTTTGTGTTGTATCCTTTGCATTCGTTGCATTTGTGGTATAGGAAATGGAATTTGGCCCAACTTCTCTTCTCACAATCATTGCAATATATCAGGGACCGTGAGTTGGCATATTCGGGTGGCATCTGGTGTTGTGCCAGCATGGCATCAATACGTTTGAAGTATTCCGTCATATTGGCAAGCGATTTAAAACATGTTGGGCATTGATATGACGTCTGAATATATTCTTGGTGGCACTTGTAGTGAATACAGTGTCCACAAGGCTGTTTTTAGAGAGAGTAAAGTGTTAAAGGACAGCAAAACAGAATCCGACTTTCAGCACACGCCAAGTGAGGTCCTACTGTATCAAGTACATACCATGAAGATGACAGTAGTAGTAGAGGTAAACATATATTCGCCACAGATTGGACAATCAGACTCCAAGTTGCGTTCAATACACTTGTGACGACCTTTGAGGGAGATAGCCATACAAACATTGCACTTTTTGCAGTGGAAGTAATCTTGACCCAATCCTTTTCCAATTCGACAAATACCACAATCATAACAATCTGTGTGAAATCACGAGTTAGAAAAATGGATACCTTATAGTCAAAATAGGACACCGCATAATGAATTAATGAACTCACGGTAAATGTTCTTGCGTTGGTCATCATCCCACAACTTGCACTCCTTGCAGTAATACTTTGATACTCGACGTTTGCATTCGGCATTGACGCAGTCCTGTCCAGCGGGTTGAACCTTGTTGCAGTACATACACATCATGGTGGTGGTCAAGTTTCTTAAAGGGGCAAAAAGAATCAGTATCAATTCGGACACTTAATAGAGGTGCAAAGCTCATTTCTGACTACATACCTAATGATATTATGGTCTGAAACTTCGTCATGACAGAATCGACAGGTATACCACTTTCCACAGCAATGAGCTTGTAATTTGGTAGCTCTTTGATAATGCTTGCATCCCAAAATTTGAGCATCTTTGTCCTATTATCAAGAGTATTCAAATTTGTGTATGCGCAAAAAAGGCCGCTATCTTATTGAATCACGTACGTGGTAAGTCTTGGAACGATCGGTATCAGTAATAGCATCAAAGTCAGAACGCTTGTGCTCCAATTTGTTGCTGGCCATAGCACCACGAGAACTTGTTGACTTTTGCTTGCTATTCCATTGGTTTGTCATGAGTTCCTACAAGAATACAACAAAAAAGGTTGAGGAAAGAGCACCTTCTACGTCAAACTATAAAGAATTCTCGTACCTGAATCTTCTTTGCCTTGTCTGCAGGAGAGATTGTGGTATCTTGCTGAATAGTCATAATACGACGTCTCAAATCAGTCTGCTGTTGAGCTACAGCTACTTCTTTCTCCTTGCGTTGTTGTTCATTATCTTGTCGAACGACTGGAGGTCTGGCAGAAGACGTACTTCCAGCGGCATCCGAGCTGTCGACTGAACCATTGTCTTCCGACACACGTGGTTGAGAAGCGTCTGAAGCAGCAGATCCATGAGAATGACGTGAAGAGACTGATGAGCGAGCTGAACGAGTCGAAGACGTAGTAACATTATTGTGATGGTGGTGATTATTAGATGATGTTGTAGTTGTTGTTGCTGTTGTTGTAGTTGTAGCAGATGTTGTTGTGGTGGTTGTGTTGTTGTTTGCAATGGATGTTTCTTCTTCTGATTCCTCTCCTTCTTCATCTTCTTCCCAGTCCGAGTAGGATTCTTCGTCGTCTTCGTCCAAGTCTTCTTCATCTTCCTCGTCTTCGAATTCATCACCAGCCATATCGTGGTCGTGATGTTCCTGATTGAAAATAAGAGCTCCGTTAGGAACTTGATTATTGTCGACTAGCACACTATTTGAAAAAACTCACTGTGCCGTGATGATGATCGTGATCGTGACTGTGTTCATGGTCATGATCGTGACCGTGATGATGATGGTGATGGTGGTGGTGACTGTGATGATGATGCTGGTGATGCTGGTGTTGGTGGTCATGATGGTGCAAAACATCTTCCATAGGAACTATACTGCCATTGTCGGACGAAGTCAAATGACTTTGCTCCGAGTTACTTGACATGGTATAATACAATACAAGAAAGGTAGCCTTCCCAAAATGTAGGCTGTCTGCAAACTTATATAGCTTTAGAATCTATAAGTGGAACCCCTTGGCCGAGACTGAAACCAAATGAATCAACCAAGCTAATAGAAACGATGAAGGAGACGGAATAGAGCCGATTAGCTTAACATTCATTACGAATGGATGGAGCCTTTCGCCATATCACTATCGGGTTCGAATAATCACTGCGATGAGCACATACCTTTTATAAGTCCAAAGGCACCACACCAATAAATCAAGCCACTAAAACTAAAGGAGACCAGAGCGTCAATACAGCACAGACTTGTGGTCGACCGAGACTTTGCTGGCCTCTCTCTAGCTCTGTCTCTCTCTCTTCTTTAGTGATTCCGAAAGTGTTGCTTTTTTTGGAGAGCGAAGAAGGGAAGACCTAACTCCTTAGCGAATACTGGGAATCGACCAAAGCCGATCTTCAAATAAAAAAATCACGTCGGTATTGGACTAACCTGATGATAAACGACACGTCCCGACCTCTGCCTTCTACGCGATGCTGAACTGGCCAAGGTTGTTTTTGATAACTTGCGATGAATTACTACGCTCAATCCAATCAGACATCACACCTATGTCGCCCTGAGAATTCCCTCCCCGAAACACGTAAAAACCTCCGTTACCGGTTTATTTTGGCAGGACGTTTTGCCATTGACCCAAAACAGATTCATGCACAGAGGTGTGATCACATTTTGTTGCAAAAGCATACTTGTTCCTACGCATCTGCTATATTTTTCGTGTGTAGAATCTATAAGAATAATATATGATAGATAATCAAGGAGCATACGACTAGGAGACGGTTTAATGATGTTAGTTCGGTTGAAAAACGATGCACCAGGATTCTTGGTGCTTACTGGAGGTTCAGAGGTCGATGCAATTGTCCCACCAGTAGACTCAGTCTGCAATATTGTTGGAGGCTGCACTACCGAGCTAGTAGGAGAAACAGGCGATGCTAGTGCCTCGTGAACTTGCAAGATTGGTTGCTGTCCGATAGGCGTCGTAGTGGCTGCGGCATAGTCTGGCGGATGTACAGTAGATGTCACTGATGGTGTAGTAGAGAGTGGAGGCGCAGTCACAATTGCTGAAGACGTTGATGTTGGATACGATGGAGGATTGATACTTGTTGCTGCTGTTCCTGCATATGATGGTGGCAGTGACGAGCTAGTAGCAGCACCACTTGAGGATGAAGTTGGGTATGATGGTAGGCCATCTGGATATGTAGATGTTGCGACACCTCGAGCTGTTGCAAACATTAGTTTAGAATCTGGACTGGTTTGGATCAAAAACAAGGAGCACTCACATGTAGAAGCGCCACCTCCAGATGGCGGCTCCTCTCCTATCGACCTCATGAGATCCTCTAATAGACGAAATGATCGTACAGGAGCTGGCTCTGAACCCCCTCGATGATGCCGTAGTTCTTGAGACAAGGCCCGTAGTTGAACGACCAGGTCTGTGAGAGATAGGGTATACGGTGAGTTACGAAATTCGAAGTGGTGGTGCAATGATAGGTTGTCAACGAAACAGGCCGTTCACAACATGATCAAGGTCGGTTTGTGGCTTACCCGTAGCCTGACGTAGCAGTCCGCGTAGCAAATCAGTTCTTTCATCAGCTAATAAGAAACATAACGATGAATGGCTTGATTTGAAGTTTGACAGGTCTGGCTTCTGAAGACAAATCGACACCAACCTGGCTCATATCCTTCAATGACACGGCCGTCAATAGCTTCCCACCTTTACATAAGATAGCCAATGTCAATGAATGAAATCTCAACAATACAGGCTTTGATATACCTTGTAGGTTCAAGCTCAAATCCGTCGTCGGATTCCATTGAATGCAAGAACTCATTGTCAATCCTCAAGGCCGTGACATTGGGTAGGATGCGTTGAATGTCTCGAAGGAAGATCACATCATGTTTACCGATATGTCTTATAGGTATTCGATAGGCTGGACCAGTTGGATATCTGGAACTAGATAACAGTTGGTAGTTTCTTGGGAAATACGTGGTATGAGATGCTGAAGGAGGCTGCTCGTCGTCTATCTCTTCATCTATGGGAAGTGGAGACCTAGGAGGAGGCGGTCCTGGATACATTTTTGGGCTAGCTTTCAACACATCTGCATAATGTGGGTTTTTGTGATTTGCAAGCCAGAGCTTCAGGACAACACGTCAATTCGAAACGAAAACAGGACGTATCTCACATATCGGACTTCGATCTGCCAAATTAACCCTTTTCGTTAGTCCATTGAACCTGCATCGCTACATCCACTACAATTCAGCTAGTCCCAAAATTCTGTGTCAGCACTCTAGCCTATGCACAGTTTTTCGCTTGCTTTATTGAAGATCTGAACTAGTTGCTTTGTGTTTCAAGTCTCCTTGTGCTCCTGCCTGGAACTTTCCAAAAAAAACACTCCTGGCTATATTTTGGGGGTCGAATCGGATTCGTCAATCAGACACACACACACAGAAGCAGTTTGCTCACGTTTCTGGAAGGTCGAAGCAAATTTCACTCCAAATCAGCCAAAACCTCGGACTCCAAACAGAGCCCAAAAAATTCAAAACGCTCCGAGTTCTGGTACCTCGTGGTTATTCAAATAATGCAGCCATACCAAGTTCCTTTATCGGTGACGACAAATCAATATGTTGTATCGCACCCCGACGACAACAGGTTAGCAATGCCTCTGCATTTGAATACAGCAATTATTACACCCGTGTCTGGACCACGCTCCGCAAGAAGTTTGCAATCACCTACTTCTGCAAATCCATTTTCACCTGTTGATGAACATGGACAACATGGCTTATCATCGAGTCCACATCAGCCACAGTCGTTTGTGCATAAGCTGCACAGGTATGCTTCACGAAGCCGTCAACAAAACTGTTAGCAAAGCATTTGTCCACCAACTTGACTTCAACTTTGGTATCTTCACTTAGTATGTTGGAAGATGATACACACAAGCATTTAATTCATTGGGATGAGGCGGGAACGGGGTTTTCTGTCTACGATCCTACTGGTAAATACATGCAAATCACTTGTTTTCGGTATTGTTGTCCTAATTGCTCGCTTTTGGCTTTTATAGAGTTTGCCAAGACCGTCTTACCTCATTTTTACAAGCACAACAATGTATGAGATGAAAGAAGATTGAGCAGAGCAGTTCCTCACTTCAAAGTTTGACACTCTTTTCTCGCATTCCAAAACATACTAGTTTGCAAGCTTTGTGAGGCAGCTAAACATGTATGGTTTCCACAAAGTGAATGATAACTATCACACTCACACAGCAGCTTCGGACGTTTGGGAGTTCAAGGTGAATTATTCGGCAGAATTGGCGAAATCTCTTTTTTGCACACTCATTAACAAATCTTCTTAAAAACAGCACCCAGACTTTATCCGAGGCAACATTGAAGCAATCAACACCATCAAACGAAAAGCAAACAAAGGAAACAAGGACCAACGAGCATCATCTGCCACAAACCTAAACGTGCAAACGGGATCTGCTTCTTCTTCTGGATACATGGACGACAAGACTCTATCACCCAGTATACTCTTCCAAGCTGCGCAAAAGGATGAGAGAGTTGAAGCACTGACGAGACGAGTTTTGGAGCTGGAAGAGAAAATGGTCAAGATGCATGGCAATTATTCGATTTTGGAAGGCTTGTTTCATAATGAGAGAGAGTCTCGTGCCCAAGATCACCGAGTGAGTATTGGCCTCAGTACATGTGACTTTATGTATAGTGAGATTCTTCTTTTATGGTCCCTCGTCGTCATCACCTTTTACTGATCTCATAGGCTTTTAGATTTTGCTACACGTCACTTCTGTTCTGAGCAATATGGAGGCACGAAATGCGGACTTGTCACAAGGAAGCCGCAAAAGGAAACACGAAGGTGAATCCAACCATTTTGACTCTGTTTCTGTGCATTTTTTGCTCACATTCTAAAACATTCATTTAGAGGACACTTCGCCACCACAGCCTCAACAACAACCACATCAACAACAACACACAACCCAGCATCCAACCACATCATTGCCTCACCCATCTCTCCACCTACCTCCAATCCGCGAACTCTCCAACATTCTAAACGAGCAAGACATGCCAGCCTTCACATCATCCTCATCGACTGCAAACCTCTTCTTGCCACGATCTCAATCATCACCCACACCTCGCACCACAGCACCTTCAGAGACGCGAAGGAACTCGAATGAACAGGTTCCCGATGGTGCAGCTCCAGGTCACATTGGGGATTTAGAGGAGGCGTTGAACAATAACGGTGGTAACGGGTCTAATGCAACTAGTGCGAGTGACCTTTTGGATTATACAGGGAATTCTCAGGGATGGATGAGGCAGGGAGGAAGCCGTTCGTAAAAGGAGATATTTCTTGCATGTCTAGTTCCTTGCTAACAAACTTCATCGTGAGCGTGCCTCATACGTGTCTGACGCGCGAACCTGTCTTTGTTCTTTGTTCCTTTGATGAGCAATTTAACGAGTTTTCATTCATGGCAAAAAACCGGGCAAAAAATGCGACAAAGATTGGACTGTCCAAGAGCTTACTTTGCTCTGCGCTTCGCTCACTCACAAATATATGTGACAAGAAGAAGAGGAGCCAAGACACAAGGCTCATATGATTATTTTCGGGCAGAGATCCATCTCAGAACGATGGCCAAAGTCAAGGACAAACAAGCAGCTGCTGGTACTTCTTCCAAACAAAAGCAAGTCACTGAAGTTCCCAGAAGAGCTACGATTTCTGGCGTAGATGTACGCTCTGGAGTTCATAAGCAGTTGAAAAATGTAGCAAATGCTACTGGTAAAGTATTCATATCCTATGTTTTTATTTGTGTTTATGAGCTCAACATCGATATAATTTATCGATTTTTGCAACTTCATAGATCCGAGGCAGATAAGGACAATAAAACCTCCTACGAGCATTGGCAAGAGGCTATTTGGTGATTTCACAAAACCTCTAATCAAGCAAACGCCAACTGCCATATCGAACTCATCGTTTGATCATTTTGCTCCTGACCTCAACAACAACTATAAAACATTCTTCCCTCCATCTCGACGATCATTACCACCACCACCACCAGTTACATCTCGTGAGACTCGACGCGTAACAAGACCACCAACAACAAAAAAGTGTAGGGATGACGTGGAAGATGTTGTTGACTTGTCACAGAAAGAACATGATGAAAACGATGACGAAGAAGAAGGAAAAGCACAAGCTGATGAAGAGGATGATAATATTGATGATGAAGATTATAAAGACTATAAAGAAGCAGGTAAAAAGGCTGCATCAGGTGGTGGTGCTGCTGCACATGTTGTTGCAGCAGAGACGCCAGCAGTTTCTGAACGTGAGAAGCTCATTTGGGAAGCTTTGGAGAAGGCTAAACGAGCTATGAGTCAAATTGATCCGTATGTGGATGATAGCAATGCTGTGTCGTATAATAGTTTTGGTTCTACGTTTTTACAATTTATAGATTGGCACAATTGGAAGCTCGTAAACGTAAATTGGATTTCTCTGAAAATGGTAAACGCTTATTGTAGAACATTATTGTCGGCTACCTCGTTGTGGCGTTCAAGACTTTGAATCCTCTTTCAATTCTCGTAACGCAGAAAAGGCTCTGAAAAAGGCACGCAAAGGAAATGAACAAGCTACACTTGCCATGTTGGGTGAAATAGAAGAAGAGAACGCCAAACGTGCTCAAGCGAATTCTCACTGGAAACAAATGATGACTTTACTGGATGCCAGAGGTTGGTGAATACATAGCAAGCACTATGGAATCGAATTTAGGAAGCTAACTGATCTCTCTGTTAGACAAGGCAGACCAAGAAGGGGCAAATGTGATGCTCAAACAACGCCAAGTTGATGTTGAAGGTGCCAAAAAGCAGGCTGCTGCTTATGTCAAGGTTAAAATACCAGTCTTGGTCATTTGTGGACAGAGTTCTCACAGAAAAGCTTTTTGATCCAACATTTAGGCCATGTTTGATCCGGTGAAACTGAAGAAGGCGATCATTGGGTGTGCCCAAGTTGGAAGTTGAATTGTTTTACTAGTGTATTTTAGTAGTTTTCCTCTTGTTGTTAGAATTTGAACTTTATTTAAATACAATTGTTGCTGTTTATCCAGAGCCAACAAGTTTTAAGCTTTTGTTCTTTTGGAAGTCGCAAGCTTGGGAGCGGGATTTAGCAGAGAGAGAGAGAGGGGGGGAATGAGGAGCAGGACAGTAAGACCATCATATCTGATAACGCAGACACTCTCTCGACCGTTACTTTTACCAATGCACAGTAATTCAGAACTAAACAATCGATCCAAACAATTCGGCCTCTTATCTCCCCCACCAACACCAACACGCACACCGTCTGAACCCGGAACACCAAGCAAAGACAAGGATCACACATCGTCACTCCTGCCTGCTCCTCATCACACACCAAAAACCAAAAAACGTGCATCGCTCCAGCTATGGATGTTATTCGTCGCAGTTTCAACTATATCGCTGATGCTAATTGTTTGGATGTGGGCAACATTAGGCGATGATGTGATTGTGCATGGTGGCAATCCGAAGCTTGATGGGTTGGTTTATTGTGATGCTGTTAATGATGGGAGGTGGACGAGTAGTAGGAATGGGGTTATACCTGTTGGAACGAGGCTGTTTGTAGGTGCTGAGCAGTTTATTCCCAGTAGCGAGAGAGTGTTTACAAAGGATATGACGCCTTTTGAACGTAAGTTGTGTTTGGGTGGGCTTGTGTGTGGTGGTGGTTTGTGGTGTTTTAGATCAAGCTAGAGAGAGGTCCAATGTACCGTATCCGCGGTTACGTAGTGCAGCCACATATCTCTTCTTTCTGCCCATTATGACCATGGACATGCCAACTCATTTCCTTGTTTCATTCTAGGTGTAAAAGCTTCAGACCTTCCTGAACGGTACTTCCCAGGTGGCGGACACATAGACACACGATTCGGCGTAGAGCCTCACAAACCAACCGACTACTCAAACTCGTCAGACCCACAAGAAGCCCCAGAATCAGTAAAGCAAGCACAAGTCAAAAAATACCAAATAAAAATTGGCAAAACAGTGGTATCCGATGAACCAGCTGACATCGTGTCCGCTCGTGTTCAGCAAATGAAGGGACTACTAGCGGCATGGGCAGCATTCGCAGATTCAGAGAGGCTGATCTATTGGATTGCGCATGGTGCGCTTATCGGCTGGGCATGGGGCGGATCGATAATGCCGTTTGATGATGATTTAGATGTACAGATTACGGAACGGGGGCTGGCTTACTTGTTTATGTATAAGAATGGGAGTTATACAGGGGAGGGGAATCGGTATCTTTTAGATATCAAGTACGTGAAACACGTTGTGGAACATTGTCCGTCAAATCGATCTGACCTTGTTTTCCTCGTTAGTGCAAACTGGCAAACGAGGTCATATCAGCGACAAAACATCATAGATGCTCGGTTCATCGATACACATACAGGTCGATTTATAGATATAACAGCCTTGTCATGGACGGCTTCAGCGCAACCGGGTAAAGCACCAGATCGTTGGTCTAGAATTCAGTGCAAGTCGCCACATAAATACAGCTTGGAGCAAATCTTTCCTCTGATACGGACTGAATACGAAGGTATACCTGTTTGGAGGCCTAATTTGTGGAGGAGTGTACTGTCTCAAGAATGTAAGTTTGTGGTGCTGTGGGTTAAGAAAGATTCTGTAGAACTTTGAGATCACCTTTGTTTCCTTCTTTTTCCTCGTTACAAGAATATAATTTTCTGATCTCTTCATAAAATCCTAGATGGGCAACGAATCTACACACTCCCACACTACCGAAACTATGTATATTCATATTCCAAGGGACGTTTTGATTTAGCAACATGTGAACAACTTGAAGCTCGATGGATAAACCCATATACGAAGAAAATCAGCTTTCGTACACAGAAAGCTACTTTAGAGTACACCAAAAATGGAGAGTGTACATTTAGTTTAAGTCTTCTTCGGTCACAGACGTGGGATACGTTCGTGTATCATGCTAAAAAGGGTGTTGGGAAGGAGGAGATGATTGTTGTGAAGGAGGCACCTGGTGGACCTGTTACGACATCTGATGCATAGAGTTCGGATGGAATTTGATTGATACCTGATTTGATTATCGGGTCTTGTGTACGTAATTTTTTTAGCATGGCCAAGTTACGAGGACACACAGTTTTAGTAGTTTGACATTAGTATATAGTTGCTTCGTAATAATAATGTAAGGCTGGATACTTATTTCAATAGAGAAACGACCTCTTTCCACATACTGAACTTGAATTCGTGGTGTAACTTGTTGTGGATGTGTTGTTCACGTGTTATTGGAGTCGTATCTGGGTGATTGTGATCTCAAGACGACACGAGTGAGAAAATCCTTTGGCCAGATTGCTTTTCAAGTATATTGAAATGATATTCACTAGGAATCTCCATCATGGTTGGACATGAAAACACGACACATATTTGAAGCTTGGGGACCAACATTCACCATTAGAGCGACACATCAAAGATGCAACCGATCGCTCACGTCTCTTTGTTAATATTACATGATGCAATGTTATTACACGTTCGTCATGTAGTCCACTCGACATGTTTTCTAATTGCATTGATGCAAATCATCACCAAATTCATCGGGACATAATTGCCTTGTTCCAGACCACTTGATGACAAGAGGGACGATCAATAACGAATCTCAATGATATCAGATGTATGATGAGATCGACCCGGTGCTATTTTCGTGATCGTTTCTAGGCTTATCGTTGACTTCCTTGGATGCACATTAACATCAAGGAGCTTTGATACAGATGTTGCAAGCTCGACGAAGGCGCTAGTAGATCAAGACAAGCTCCATTATGATTCAATTAATAGTTCATATATGAATATGATTAAATACATGATTTTTGGAATAATTAATAGCATACAACATCATGAGCGTCATCTATGACTTGACTAGGATTTTTGGCTGGCTTGCTACTTACTATGCAGGCTTTTGGTAAGGAACGGGACCTAGAATAGCATTCTGACCAATAAGAAGCCTTGAAGAGATGCGAAGTCTCGTTTTTTGTTTACTTTTCATCTGCGCAGACTACAAAAACGACGCACTTCTCGACTTTCCTCTCCACGTATCGTAAAACCACAACCCACACATATAAAAAACCAAAATCCAGTAAGGAACCCCATCTAAGTCCATTAATCAGACAACAAGTAAGTCATGGCCAACTACAGAGAACTTGGATATATTATCATATCAGTCTGGTGGATCAAGTTGGAACGGCCGTCTTTTGTTTTGATTGGGGAAATGATAACATGAATGATAGAATAACCCATCCATTTACTATCATAGTGCCTAAAGCTGCAGCTGCAACCAAAGAAAAGAAGACCACTGCCAAGAAGGCTGCTGCCGGTATGTATCTTTTATTATCTTGTGTTTCTCCATTTCACATCATGGGTCTTTTGCATCAACAATGCATTGATGACCCACCCATTTTGGAATGAAACCCCATATTTGAATGACAATTTGGACACAAGTTTGCGTCAGCAATTGCCTGTATGCTATCATTTTTAGAGTTCTTCCTTTATTTCTTACTTCTCCTCCCAACCTGTCAAAACATAGGCACCGGTGGCAAACGAGTATCCCCATACAACCAATTCATGAAAACTGAACTCGCTAAAGTCAAACTCTCGCACCCAAATTTGAATCATCGTGAGGTATGCACATATATCGATCGTTTATTCCTACTTTTCACATGTTTGATGTTTTCGAATAACGGAATGACTAATACCAACCCCTCCATTTCAACAGGCTTTCAAGATGGCTGCAGGTAATTGATCATGCCCTATTTAACTATTATACTTGTCCTCCGAGCCGGAGCTTGCTCTGTCTTTTATTCAACATTTTAGTGTTTGACTGCGACTATGCCAGCTTTACCAACACCTTTCCCATTGTTCACATAGGAAACTGGAAGAACGCACCAGAAAACCCTTCCAACTCTAAAGGCGATGAATAAACGTTCCAACTCTCTTAGTTTTTTACTACTTGCTGGTCAAAAAGAAACAAAACGCCTTTTATTTTTGTATATAAGATTTATGAAAATCGATGCTTGATAACTTCTTTAATTTACCATTGATTTTGAACACGCGACAATGAGTGCTGTGAGTTCTAAACCTGACTGGAAGTCAACGTATACGCAAGAGATTGTTACATACAATCGACACTATTGTTTGCTTTACGCTTGTGGCATTGGACATGATGATTTGCGGTATACATATGAGAAAGGTAAGCTCAAATTCATATTCATTGTTATCACACAAGTGCACATTCGTCGCTTGCTGTATTGCACCGCACCAAACATTTCAAATAAAAATCCACGATACATGTCATGACACAAATTTTTGAACATTTCGACGCGATCCAAATACACAAAGGTCGTTTTCTCACTTGAAAACTCTTATGTTAGATCCAAACTTTCAAGCTTTTCCGGCACTCATGGCCTCTATGATGTTCAAAACGGGAGAGGACGACAATACTTTATGTTACGCGACGAAAGCGAAAGGAAATACGGGTAATCTGGGGCTTGGGATTGCTAAATCTACTGATGCAGCGGGTGCTGTGCATGCTGAGCATTTCCTTGAGATCTATGTAAGCCTTCAAGCTTATCGACAACAATGTTGAACCCATCTGAACAAGATTTATGATCTTTTAGGCTCCAATACCAGTCGAAGGACGCTTCAAAGTTCACGGTCAAATGATTGGTGCCTATTCTGCTGGCACAAAGGGATACATTACCGAACAAGAGTTCTTTGTGGACGATTTGAATACTGGGACGAGAATATGTCGAATGATTGCTACGAGCTTTGCGCTGAATATCCCGGCACCGCATCTACCTAAACGAGTTGTTGAGAATGTGGTTATGCCATCAAGGGTTCCTGATAAGACGTGGAAGTGGAAGGTACGCTTCGTATCAGGGCTTCAAGAGCTGGCCTTTTTTTTCCAGGAAACCTGAATGAGTTGTATTTTTTAGGTGTGGCCATTCCAGCACTTGTTGTACTCGTTGACTGGGTTTGTTGGTATGTGTGAGTGTCTGTTGTTGGAAGGATGGCATGGGCAATGATCAGTGTTTCTCTCATAGACTTCAACCCGATACATCGTGATCCTGAGGTATGGAATCAATTTACGCCATGTCAGGAGGTTCTTTTAGTTTTGAACGTATCTGATATCTAGGTCGCTCGCTCGAAAGGCTTTCGAGAAGCCATCTTACACGGTCTCGCTACATACGGTATCGCAGCTAGAGCTATCCTGGAGTGCTGGGCCGATAATGACGGATCGAGATTTATTAGTCAGAATGGACGATTTACGAATCCTGTTTACATGGTATGCGTTGCAAAGGTGCTGTTCCTGGTTTGGTGCTCTGACGACTCTTTACTCACAATTCAAGGACGATACGCTAATTGTGGACTCATGGCTGCTTGAATCTACTAGTGCGCGTATGAAAGTCGGGTTTCTTATGAGATCGGAGGAGCGGAAGGTCGATGTGATGAGGAATGGAGTCATTTGGTTGACGAAGACAACGGACGTGATTTCAAAGATTTGAATTGAATTGTATGAGTATTGAACATTATTTTGACGCGTTGATGATCACTAAATACACCTTTGAAGAACATCTCGCGACTGACGTGATGTCGGCGTTGTGTAAACTCGTGACATTTGAAAGAAAACCCATTTCACACTTGCACACCAACGTGACAGCTTGAAACAAGAGATTTAAACATAAAACAGGTATGAGACCTATCCAAGCATTGTATGCGTCATTTGAATCTATTCTAACAACTCCAATCCGTCGTCCTCTTCTCTAGAAGGATCAACCGACACATTACAAACTTTAAAAACAACAAACAGAGAATGGTTCGCAGAAAATCCTACGACTTGGCGTTCGACGAACAATGGGACGACTGGAATGAAACAAAAGTCGAGTCTCCAGTAGTAAACCATATGCCATCACCACCTTTAACTCCAAATCTACGTCGAGCATCAACATCAACTGAACACACATCAGTATCGTCATCGTCATCACTAGATCTACCACCAGCGCAGCAGCCTTCAGCGCTCGGGATGTGTCTGGGACCTTTTATGCCCAAACTGCCGTCTCTGCCAAACATTGCATTACCATCACTCCCGAATGTAGTATTGCCTCAACTCCCAACGGTTTCCGATGTATCAAAATACATACCTGCCAGTGTAAATAGTTATCTGCCTTCGATCAAGTCGATGCCTGCACTTCCAGTGTCGGTGTCGGCTGCAGTAAATAATGCTATTGGTACTGCTCGGGGTCTTGGTATATACTGGGCTGGAAGTGGTAGCGGCTCTGGAAGTGGAGACTATTATGATTCCGAGGATACGGATACGTATATTGTTAGGTCTGGACAGGAGGCTGGGAATGTGACGAGACGTGCGCGGATTGTGGATGAATTGAAGGATGATTGAAACAGTATGACGGGTGAGGTTTTTGTAATAGGTGTGTTTTTGGTCGCGATGCTGTAATAAGTGGTGGTTTGTGTTTCGGTAGTTCGCAGTTGTGTATGATAAGTGAGTTTGTTTTTGTTGTAAGGGTTCCTCTCTCTCCTCGTTGTAAATTTTCATCCGTTTATATAAAGACATGTTATCCCGATACCACAGTTTACCATATCGTCAGTTTTGGTTGTTGGAGTCTCTGTATCGTGATTGTTTCTCTTTCACGAACCAAAAGAAAAGCCCATTTCATCCCACAACATCCGAGAGTTTGCAAATCTCCTTTTCGTTTATATGCTATACATAGAGTCGACTATTTTATATAGTATTATTTCATCAATCCTCTTCCATCTCCACATCACCACCATCAGTAGTTGCAGCAGCAGCCGCAGCACTCCCCTTTTTATCCTTATCATCAGGCACATGGCCAGTTGCTAAGATTCTTGAAAGCCGTTCAATCTCTTCAAGATCCGAAGCTGCATTAATAGCCGCCCGAATACGATCTGCTTCTTCTCCAGACAATGGCTGATATATCTGTGCTTCCTTTTTAGGTGCATTGACATCACCTGGTTCAAATGTATTGTTTGACTTTTGGTTTGATAGAGATGTTGCTAGTGCTTCTCCTGTTGTGCCTTGGAAGGTTACTTTTGATTCTTGGCGTTCCTGTTTTGTGGTTTTGTGAAGTTTGAGATGAGCAAAAAAACAACTGGACATCTTGGAGATATCGTCGCGACACACAAGCCTCACCTTATCAGTAATACGCCTATAATCCAACACCCTCACACTAGGACACTTCATAATCACATAATGTCGATAATGGCGTCTCGTATTCACCGGATTTTCCAACAAGCTCAAGAATTCCAGTTTCTTACATCCAGCCAATGCATCCAAATCACCCAATTCGGCCAACTGGTTGTTGGATAGGACTAGTGTGGTTAGATTCGGCACTGATTTTGATATATCGGGGTCGATACGTGAGATGCGGTTATTGGCGAGGTGTAGGTGGGTTAGACGATGGAAGGGCGGTATGTTTTCGAGACGGCGTATGTCGTTGTCTGTAAAGTCGATTGAGTCATGTTGGTCCTATTAACAAGAATGGGTTAGATATGTTTGGTTTGGTTTTTTCGTGAAGCTAGAATGGTTTTTAATGTCGGGCTTGCAAAACGTACTTTTGTTATAGCCAGGTTCTCAATACGCGGTATCCGTAGCCCTAAAATAATGTATCAAATGTAAGCTTAGTACTTCATCTCGTTTCTGTATGTCTTGCTCTTCGCACGGAAAACATTAACTTTTCGAATAGGGACGATGTTCCATGATTCCAAAATGGTATTACCTCTCAAATCTAATTCCCAGTCTCCTACTGGATTGAGACCGCTCGGCGCTATGGACAATACGTTATAATCAAGCTTGACCATGTCTGATGCGAAAATGTGTTTGGATTGAAACAAGATGTTCAAGATGCAGGAAGGCAAGATGCAAAGTTGAAACGGCACGTCAGGCACGCAATAGAATTAAGTTATATCTTTTTATGTTTCTAGTCTACGTTGGGACTTGAGAAAAAAAGAAGGAAGATGCTAGGTGAAAGCAACATGTAAAGACACAGAGCACATAATGTTGAATTTTTCTTATTTCTTTATTTACTATTAGATACAGCATATTAAATAGGCGAGACTCGAGACAGAGATACAGTTGAAATAGCAAGCCCTTTTACATTGGCCAGAATTGCTTTTGTGGTAGTGGTGGTAGAGGTCTAGCAGCAAAGTCAGCTGCATCGACCTTCCGTATCTGATGCGAAACTATGCTGCTCCTGCTGGTCCGGATTCCAGCACCAGCATCACTCCTTTCAGCATAACCACGAGCCAGCAGACAGTCGATCAATGTCCTCCGACTCCCTTGCAGCTGTATCCGGGTAGCGAGAGAAGTTGCTGATCTTATCATTGTTATATCTATCGGAAGTTCCAGGCCACCTATTGGCTGGTGGCATTGGCAGTTGGTCGTCCAAATATGCTGTAAGACCAGATAACCTGTATATAGCATCGTCGTTGTCATATAGATGGGTGGTAGACCAGTGAGGATCCGTGTACACCGATGGAAGCATCTGTTGTTCCTGGTAGTGCAGTTTAAATGGTGATGGAGATACTATATGTGTTGTGACTGCTGGTGGGAGTTCTAGTGGTTCCATCTCGTATGCTTCATATATGGAATCTTCTTCAAACGACCCCTCGTAGCCTTCATCGCATGGTTCCGAGAGTGGAGACATGTAGACCTTGTCAAAGTATTGTGGTAGAGCTGATGCTTCCGGAATTGCTATAGATGGTAGATCGTGATGTTTGGTTGGCTTATTCCAAGTGGGGGAGAAGGCATCGGTGCTTGCTCCTAGTTGTGGGAGGATAGTGTTGTTTACGATGTGTGCGTTTAACCTTGTCATGTTTGTTGGATCTTGGATTATTGTTTTGGTAAGTGTTGCTGCGCTATTGGTGAAGGGCGGTGTCTTGATGAGATCCGGTGCAGAGGTAATTACGATTCCCTTTTCAGTATCTTGTAGGTGTTTACTAGGTTGTTGTTGGCGATGGATGTGTGCAAACCCAAATACTATCACCACCAGCAAAACTCCACTGCAAATCGTATAAACTTTAATAATCGTTCCGCTAAATCCCCAGGATGACGTAAACGGAGAAATGGGACTCGATAATGATGATGGATTATATGCTGGGACTCCAATTTTAGCTGCTGTGCATATACGAGATGCGCAATTGTGAGCCTCTTGTGACGTGTTAACACGTCACCTGTTTGTTTTTTTCTTCTAACTAAGCTACGAGAAATGAAGGGTAAGAGAGTGAAAAGAATATGTAGTAATGATGTACAAGTGAATACATACCGTAGAGCCTCGAACAATTCCAGGTGATGGGAGATGCAGGTGTGAAATATGTGATTTAATGAGTCAGGTGTTTTTGTGAAAACCCCTTGATGTCAGAGCCTCAAGTGGTTACCATGCAAACGCAATAGGCATGCTAGTCTCATAGACTTGAAGCTCACATTAATGATTTTTCGCGCTCGTCCAGGGTTAGGACGCAGTTATGTCAGCTTTTCTTTCGAGAATCGATGAATGGCACTCGCTCAGGACTTACTTGGAAGTTTTCACTGACGCGTTTGGTACGTTTCTGATGAAATGCTTTGATGCTTTTGAATAAATTATTTATAAAGAAGCTCATGCTTACTTCATGAGAGATGAGAGAATCGGGTTTGTTTCTATAAGCCGAATGTTTTGACAAAATTCGTCGCGTCTGCCCGTTCCAATCAGAAGGTAAACTTGCAAAGAGAAAATACCACATACTCGAGATGAATGAAGCCAAATGACGCCAAAATCGCGACGACGTGGTTCTGTCGGAGCTTGTGCATGCTGGGTTTCAACTTTCACGAATCACAGATAACATCACGAACAGCCGCATCATGACCTCTTTAACGATAGAGACAGTAGTCGAAGCCGTACCGCCTATCAAGAACGAGAATGGAGGTCCAATTCTACTGCCTCCCATCCTACAATCTCCAATCGAGGCCCCGAAGCTGAACAAACCCGACAAGATCAATGTAAACAGCTGGAAGTCGCCTCTGGATCAAATAAGTTTCTTATTGGGAGTAGTAGCGGGTATAGTCTTGTATGTTTCGATACAAATCTCGTTGGGTACGTGGGGGAACATCTCGGCGCAACATTCCATGTGATCAATTGCAAGCTCGTGCAAGATGTATTCAGCTGACAGTTTCTTCAATCAAATAGGATACCTTGCTAATGTCAAGAAGTCTGGATCTGAGGAACGCTCGCTATCTATTACGTCTATAGTGCTTCTCTTCTTAGGTGCAATGGGGATTTTGGGTGAGTTAACACCGTACTTTTTGGTGGCTGCTTCGAACACTATATCCAGAGTGCAGAATCGTCGTAAAGTGAAAGAACAATAGCCGGACTTGGGACTTGTAGTATTGACCTCCTCATGTGAAATGTGTAAATAATAATATAGTAGTATGTCACCCAACACGTCAGTTTGAGCTCGGAACGCGTAGAATCGATAATTTTTGACGTTAATAAAGTCGTCGCTAGGCGGTTCAGTCGCCAAGGGTCTTGAAATATGTTTGGATGCTGAGCAGGAAAACGATCCATTCCGCAAAAAGAGATCTGCAGCTTAGAGGAATCGTCGCCGTCCACGTGTCGGAATATATTTGACGTGACTGTTGAGCTCTTGCTATCCGTGCTTTGCTGTAGTGGGAGGTCAGTTGCAAGCATTTACCCATTTTTTGAGCAAACATTGCACACGCAGTTCTTCGACGCAAAGGACATTTTGACCAGTATTACTGGCTGATTCGGGCTGACAAGATACTAAAATGAATCAACGTGTTACTTAGAGCTCCTATTGCGCACATCAACTACACACCATCACGAGCTTAACCATGGATCCAGAAGCCATTGCAGCATCTAGCAAACCGGTCAGAACCATGTTGGATCTACTTCAATTCCGACTTTCTGCGAGCTGACTTGTCCTTTCTATATAGAAATTGAAGGAACGTCGAGGCAAAAAAGGACTTGAACGTAAAGATCTACTCGCTGCACCATCAACCGTGTCAAGTTCAGGATCCTCAGCTTCAGAAGCGACGTCCGGGTCAACCTTCTCATTGACTCAAGATGCTGTTGACGTGGTTTTACGTGGTGAAATGACTCCCGAGAAGACTGCTGTTATGCCATTATCTGAAACACACGTCCAGCACACAATACCATCTGAATCTGTAGACGAGTCTTCAGTTGATGCTAAATCCGGTGATACCGATGAAGCTGAACCTAATAGTAAACCTACCTCAACGTTTAAAACCAATGACAGATTACAACGACGCAAGAATGCTATTGCTTCCAAGATGCAGCCATCGACACCACAGCCTACGGCTTCAGAGCAATCATCTGCATCCGCAAGGAATATAGTAGCTATATCACAACAATCCCGGTTTTATCTTGATACGGTCGAAACTCTGTCGAATGACGTGGATATGAAGTGTATACAACTGAGTGTTAATGAACGAGAGTTGTTGGTTGATGCTAATTTAAGGCTTTTCGCTGGAGTCAAGTATGGGCTTGTTGGGAGGAATGGGATTGGAAAATCTAGTGAGTTCAACATGATCACGCATCGATTGAATCCTTTTTTTTTGCTTGCGCCCTCATTCCTAACACTGCAGTCCCTTAGCACTATTGATGGCAATCGGCCACGGCTACCTAATCGGCTTCCCCAAAAACATTCGTGCTCTCTACGTCGAACAGCTTGAAGGTGTCGATACGTCACGACCTGTCATCAATATAGTAGTCGACGCTGATCGCAAGCTCGTCCGAGTCAGAGATGAAATCAATATCCTACAGACAGCTCTTGAAACTGCTGACTCCATGACGATATGTCTTGCGTATCGAAAGGTGTCGATGACGAGGATAGAAGTCGAATTAGATGAAGCTAATGCCCTTGCTATTAAACGATCTGGAGCGAGAGGTTCTGATGCCCGTATAGCTCAACTGGAGGCTGAAGCTAAAGTTGCTGAGACTCGAAGGTGTGTTAAGCATCATTACCTTGGAGACTCTTATCGCTTTTTGGTGCCAGCCTGACTTTCAATTTCGACTTTCAGAGCACACGCCATCAAACCAACAAAAGCAGAACTAGACGCTGCTCCGATTGAAAGCCACAGGATATTAGAAGAAGATTATGCCATCTTAGAAGTGGTATGCTAAGCCGTTTATAGGATTTTTGCCTACTTTTTTCTGAGAGAGATCACATTCTAGAATGACGATGCTGCTGCCGAATCAAAAGCTCGCAAGATCTTGAAAGGTCTTGGCTTCCCTGAATCATATCAAGATGGACCATTATCTACCCTGAGTGGAGGCTGGAGAATTCGTGTTGCGCTTGCTCAAGCCCTGTTTACTGAACCTGATATACTGTTGCTGGATGAACCTAGTACGGTTTGTTTTTATCGAAAATGCCCCGTTTGTTAGCTCACCTTCACCTTTCATCTAGCGAATCACTTGGACTTGCCTGCTATACTATGGCTGACTGCATATCTCGAATCTCTGGAAGGCGTCACACTAGTCGTTGTCTCTCACGACAGAGCTTTCTTGAATACAGTGACTAAAGAGACTATCGTATTCAGAAAGCAAAAGCTCGAGTATTTTGAAGGCAGCTTTGAAGAGTGAGTTAGTTGATATTTTAAAGAGTATCAACAAGACTTGTTAAATGACGGACTACGCTGATTTTTTTAGGTATGAGAAGAATCGAGAAGAGAAGGCTCTCAGTCAGCAAAGGCAGCAAGATGCTCTAGATAAGAAACGAGAACATATTGAAAAGTCAATCCAGGAGGGTTTGAAAGCTGCTAGGAAGAGTGGTGATGATAAGAAGTTGGGAATGGTTGCTTCGAGACAAAAGGTATCAAATGCATCCACTGTTGAACCATGCTACTAGAATATTTTTTGCTCCAGTCGATGACCAACCATAAAATCATGAACTCTAGAAACTGGATGATCGATGGGGTCTCGACGTGAACGCCCATGGCCACAAATTCAGACTGAACGCCGATAGCAACGCAGGATACGGCCTAACAACACGTAGTTTCCAAGCCCTTGACGCCGCTGACCCACCAGTCCGCTGGGACATCCCATCTCCAGACCCTCTACGTCGTCACGGCGCCATCCTCGAAATAGAATCCGTCTCCTTTGCATACTCTCCATCCACACCTACAATCCTCTCAAACGTCACTTTAAACATCCAACCAGGTCAACGCATCGGAATGGTGGGCGCTAACGGTGAAGGTAAAACAACGCTCGCTAAACTTATCGTTGGTGAATTATCACCTACGTCGGGCAAGATTAGTATACATACCGAAGCCAAGTTGGGATATTTTACACAACATCATGTTGATTTGTTGAGCAAGACTGCTGGGAGAGCTACACCGTTGTCATTGTTTAAGGATTCGTTTCCGGGAACGACGGAACAGGATGGGAGGGCGTTTTTGGGAAGTTTCGGGCTGGGTGGGAATTTACCGTTACAGCCTGTACAGACTTTGAGTGGGGGCCAGATGGTTCGGGTTGCGTTTGCGCTTGCTGTGTATAAGAGGCCGCATTTGCTTGTGCTTGATGAGGTCTCGAATCATTTGGATATGGTATGGCTGTATGATTCCATTTTCAGAGGCTCTTTTTTTCTCTCACGTTGCTGACCAAAATTATCACACTGATTTTCGTTAGCATACAATACAAGCAATGATTGATTCTTTGAAGGCATTCACTGGAGCAGTAATTCTGAGTAAGAATCATTTTCTTTAATAAGAGGTTTTTTTTTGAATCGTCTGACATTTTCTCTCTCTCCCTCATTCAACAGTATCTCACGACCAACACTTTGTCAGAGAGGTATCTCAAGAAGTATATGCTGTACGGAATGGTGGTGTCGCACGATTAGAAGGTGGTGTTGATGAATATGTCAAGACAGTCAAACCGAAAAAGCTGGGTAGTAGTGCTAAAAGGTGATGATAGCAATGCAATGATACCAACAACTGTAACGATGTTCCTAGTTTTTTTGGTGACTGTAATTATAATACTTAAGATTATGTCAAGCCTGTGTCCGCATATAAAATTGGTTACAGAATAAATTCGATTGAATTGTTTATTATACGCTATCCAGACAACAAACCTAACATCAGCATAGTGTAACCCAAAACTTATCACCAATGATTCATTTCTTTATTGTAGGCCCTCTGCCTTTGTCAACCGGGCTGCCCGAGGTGCCGAAGCTCTGACGCCAACAGCGCATCTAAACGCACCTGACTTCCCATCCACCTTCTTTCACATGTACCCCCAAAAACGACCGCACTGGTATTCAAATTGTTAGATACGTCGTTTTGTTTATTTGTCATATCTTATATTTATCCCTAATACTCGCTCCAAGCACCTGCATCCTTTGATCCATTTTCACGGTAAATTCCAACCGAAGTTAGGCACATAATTAGGACTATAGTGGCGATGCCCAGTATTGCCGCCACCAAAAACTGAAGGTTAGAAACGGTGGTAAATGGAATACATGACAATAGAATTATTGCTACAGCCCCAAACCCTGCACTAAAGAGTATAGCTTTAGAGCAACGTGGAAGAAGTTTATGATGGATATCAACCGTTTGTTCCGTTAGAGTCCATCTTGCCAAAAGCAAAGTTACAGCAACAGAGACTACCGCCCCTACGGCAAAGAGAAAGTAAGACCATATAGCTAAGCTTTGAGCAGTTGTTATATATTTGGCAGCATTGGCAGCATCACCGGCAACAATGCCACTCGTGCAAGCAGAGAGATAATAAGACCATATAGCCGCCTTTTGGTTCTGAGTGATATTGATATTCTTAGCAGCAGCTAGAGTGTTTGAATTTGCATAATTGGCGCAATTGGCAAGCGACATTGGATCAGCAGTAGTTGGAGCATTATAAGATTGCTGAGGGAAGACAGCGAGGAATGCCTGAGACGCCAAAAACGTTGATACTGTAGCGATAGTTTGTGCAGCTGTCAGCATATCCCCTCTTGCTGCTCGGACCTGTTCTAGGCTTTTTTGACCTTGGGCTCCGTTACTCCCGCTCCTGCTTTGTTCGAAAGACGTCCGTGCTGAATCATTTCTATTTTCTGATTATTGAACGATTTAACAATGCACAGACCGTAGGAACATACGGTACGTAAACAAGGGTACTAACCTGTAGGATTCTCTGAGGTGATTTCGTCGTTTTGGGTTGGGTTTCCCTATAGACGAGCGTGCATGTTCACATATATTCCTCTTCAAAATAACCATTTGTCACTTATCGTGCTCACCCTTAGAAGAAGCATTCCCAAAAAGGCTGGCCTCCGGCTACGTGCTGGGTACTGAAGACGATTTGGTCCATTACGAGTGGAGTGGTCTGTGTATAGTTTGACATAGTTAACAGGTCGTTTGTAAACGTCAGTCGAAATGTCCGACTAGCTTCATTACTGGAGACAGGTTCAACTTCCATGGGATTTATCTAAATTGGCAACGGAAATGATGAGTGATTTTCAATGCAGAATGGCGAACAATAAGCAATAAAGGTCCAATGGCCCTCACGAAACACCACCGTCTGATTTGACGTTCTAGTACAAGCTGAAGCACAACGGAAGGAAAACAAGTGGTTTTCCGAACGTCCCAAAAATAAGTACCTTAGCTTTGTTGCAGCTTGTTCAGCTTATCGCACATGTGGCATTCGTACAAAACTTTAGTTGACAATAATAACTGTTGAACTGAAGTTGAGGAATTAGATATTCCTCACACTTACGTGTATAACACGTAGAGAAACATCCTATATGATGAACATTATATATCTAATAGATATATGACGCGTAGGAACACGTCGCAACTGGCTTTAGACGCTGGTTGCATTGCTATTTGAAGATTACATCATCATTCATTAGTGCCTCAAGGGAGTGACATTCATCACTTTGATGTTCAATTCCTCACAGACTCCTACTATATAGCATCTTGTATATCATACGACTAGACCGAAAAACTCAAATGCACAACTTGAAGGCGCGTGTAGAACAAGTACACACTCATTACTCTGTGACACTCGAGATTTGGCTGATGAATAAGCCAGACAAGCACTTAATGGCGTCCTTTCCAAATGTTGAAGTCAAGGTCGGATCGGATACGAAGGCAACAACCTAGTGTGGATTCAATAATTCAATACCTTTCATACACAAACAGTTTCATTCCCTGCTCTATTTATTTTGAGTGATGAAATTGTAGAGAAGGAGACTCGTCACATACTGTTTTGATCAATGACTCAATGACACGAGTGCTAATCTATCTAAACGAGTTTGTGGATGTACTCGCGTGCCGGATGATTTTGCTCGTCGCAAGTGATGAGAAATGTTGCAAAATGCTTTTGATCGGATTTGTGATTTGTGATCACTTTATACTAACTCTATGGTGAGTCGGTTTGATCACCAACGCTATAGCCTAAAAGCTTGGAAACAGAATAAAAATATATCCTAAGGAGGCCTACTGTCTTGTAATGGTTACGGGAAACAGATTGAAAGTTTTGCGTCCAAATAGGACAGCCAAGGCCGGAGAATCAAAACGCACAATTGTATCAATTGTTGGCTTGTTTGTCACGATGATATACGCTTGTGTTTTAATATAGGATATTACAATACCTTGTATTTCGCTGCTATGGAACCTATGGACTGCATTTCTTCTTTGGGTTTTCTGTTTTTCTGTGTTATGAAATTTGGCCAGAGCTAGAACAGTAGACTCGGGTAATTTTGCAAAACGCTAGCAGGAGATTAGTAGTACTTAGAAACAGTAAAACGGCTTCAGAAAGCTTTCGTACGATACTGCGGCTAGTCGAATTGTAAGACAGTCCAAGTTAATAGTCACTTTTGTTTCTTTCATGATGCTTATATATTTTTACCTCCATCCACAATTGTCAGTGTTGAGCCTGCCACTACAACGATGAGTCTCCTTTTTGGTTTTTATCATCAACATTTGGCGACAAGAGCAGGTTGAACATATTCTGAGGACCTGAATGAAATCAGCCTATAATTGTTTCCCTTGTGGGTGTGGGTGTAATTTCGTGGTTTGCCTAATGCGCGGTGTATGCTGTCTAATTGAAGTGACCTTTCTCGGTTCCGTGAGCTTGGTTTTCGCTCTTTTCCTCAGAAAAACTTCAATCCGTGGATGAAGCGAGGCATTCCTTTCATAGACTGATTCACTAAGAGCATGTGCTGGAGCTATGATACCTAGGATGGATTATTCTGTAGTCGCCAACTCTTTTTTTTGTATGCACCTCCTGACGTCGTTTCTCTTCATATTGCCAGTACCATCACACGATCAACACGTCGTCAGAGCAGTGTATACGCAGTAGAAATGGTGGTGTCACAAGTTGAGGAGGTGGTGTTGAAGGACACTCCAAGCTAAGCCGAAAACTTTGGATAACAGTGGGATCTGTATCTGTATCAATGATGGTGAATATTATTATAATACTTTGGAATGCTTACAGAAATACAAATTTCGGGTACAATCGGTTTACACACTACCAGAGTGCAAAAACGTTTCGGATACAACTTCGTCTAATTGTCTGAATCAAACAACACCACATCCTCTGTAGTTTTGACGATCTCTACTAAACTCCTTGGTTTGTCAGCAGTCTTTGTTGGGGATGTACCAGATATGCTCATTCTCGGAAACCATGATGCGATAGATTGAATACGTGGTGATGATAACGCTCGTTGTTCAGATGTTGCTGAATCTGGGGTTGTTGATGTTGTTGATGATTTTATTTCTTCTGTCGTCCCATTACTTTGTTCAGCGTGACCTGCGTCGACTTTTACACTACTACTGGCAGCAGTGCTGGGTTTGGATTTAATGTTATCAGGTCGAGCCAATAACGAAGCCCAAGACCGTTTCGGTGATGGGTTTGCTACAGACACTATTGGTTCTTCATGGGCTTTAGGAGGTGATGTGCTACTACCGTTAATGTTTACGATACCGTTATCGGGACCACTAGATTGTACAGGCATAGCACCCACACTTCCGTTAACACTACTATTCCAAGACGTAACAAAGAAATTCCCAATCTGTTCACTAAACCGCCTTATTGGCGATGGAGTCCTAGACAGCCTAAGAGGATCTACATCTACACTTGTGGCATCTGATACGGGGGACATCGGTGCTTCTGGAGACCCAGGAGGCATTGAGTTGGGTGTTAGAGCATATGCTTGCCGTAACACGACCTCAACGTCTCGTATCGGGTATGATTGTAATAGTTTTACGGTTTGTGGGAATTCGGATTGGAGGAGTTGGTCTCTTATACATCTGTCAAGAAAGAAAAAAGTCAGTAGTAAGCCAGTAATAATATTTTGGATTGTATACAGTGCGCTTACATCAACATACTACAACAAAACGTAATCAAGAATTCAAATTTCTTCCTTTTAAGTCCGTTGTGCGGTTGCTGTGCTCGAATGTCCAATGCGATATCAGCAAATAAAGAATCCCACAGCCGTATCACGTCAGGCAGCTCGAATTCTTGTGTGAGAAGCACAGCGAGCCAGCGGAATCCGAAGAAGGCTGCGTGGATTGATTTGTCTTGCTATGAAATACTATTTCAGCAACCAAAAAAAGGCAGACATCTGTAGATGTTGTTCGATCACGCAGGCAACGGCCACATCGCACAACATGATCTTGCGAGAGGGACCTAAATGCCCATGAAAAACTCACCAAATTATCATACAACTCCGAATCAACCTCCTCAAGTTTCTTCATCAACCGTTCCATTGATGCTCCAATACCATTATTGCCCGGTATCGATGACGAATCAACTGACTCTGTCGCGGCGACAGTCTTTCTTGACGAAGCAGAAGTCGTCGATGGAGTAGCAGACGAAGACCGAGATGGTGTTGGTTTAATGTTATCTAACGAGCGATTGTAGTGGTCTCTAAACTCTTCCATAAGTGTACTAAACAGGTAGAATGAATCTGCTTCTGCGTGTGATGACATAGCTAGATCTGAATCCGATGCGAGGACAAAGTAGATTGGGCCGAGGAGTTCGTTCATGCCCTTGAGTGAGAGCGAACGAATATTGATTCGGGTTGAAAGGAATGATAGTTCAACGATGAGCTCTAACCTGGATGTAACCAATTCCAGAGTTCAGTCTTGCGAATATGAAGAGTAGCCTCTCAATTGCCTTTGCGAACTTGATATGTCAGTGTGGTTCGACCAAAAACGATGTATCGATCGGAACTTGGCATACCTCCCAATGAAGATCATATTCAGGCTCATCACTTTCCTCGACATCTCCATTCATGTTGGTAACATTCTTTCTCGTTCTTGCACCAAATTCCACATCATCTCTGGTTGATGCTAATCTCTTGAACAGGTTTCGTCGGTTTGGTATTCCTTCGTATGCTCCTTCGTCCGGTTGTTGAGTTGGACCACAAGTAAGTGGTGAGTAAATTGATGGTGGAACTTAGAGTTGTAGGAGGTCAAGTTAACAAAAAGAAGGATGGAAGCTTCCACCCATGTTTTCCAGAGGAGTTTTTTGCGGCATGCCTTACTTCCAACATTTCACCTCACCTTGTCTCTGAAAGAAACCCATATCCGGCAACGTCCTCCTAACATCTTTATCTATCTGATCCAGCACCTTGCCTTCATCAAACCAAGCCTGCCATTTGCCACCAGTTTTTAAAGGATGATCTTTAGCTGGTTCTTCATGCGAGTTGTTGGCAGCGAGTTCTCGTACGAAATCATAGTATACTGTTCGTTTCGTCTTGAGGATTTGGTCCCATGAGGCACGGTCTTCAAATGGCAGGTAATTCAGTAATAACTATGGTTGTGTCGAAAGAGGCAGCTCAAGTTTTTTAGATCTCATTAGTTCGGTATTGTAGGAATGATGAGACGGACCTTCCAGCAACGAGGCCTTATGCCAGCTTCATCGGGAGCTCCTGAGGATCGTGTGAATTGTTTAGCTCTGATGTAGCTCGAGTAATTTGCCACCAACCATTACCTCCAAAAAGACATAGCAAGCGGAAGGATTCAAACGTTTCAGTCGCAGGAACATCTTTCGAAACAAGCAGTTCGAATCTTGCAATCTAAGCGCCACACAGATTTCAAAAATGTTGAGCCTTGCTTAATGTTAATGGCGTTGCTGGTAGATTCGCGACTTGGACATACCCTATAGTGGGACAATTCCGCGTTAGATTGATACCTTGATTGAATATTTCATAGTTCCAATGTGAATTGAAAGTGCTTTGCGTACCTCTCCTTATACAACATGGTGCGCGATAAGCTCGTTTAGAACTTAGCAAACGGAAGCAACTTTGAGCCAAGAAAGTCAGTGACAGATTCAGCGACACGTACAATTCGTTTATCTAGCGTTTGTTTCGTTCTGGACCTGCCTGTTGCTTTAATTCACTGATTGTTGGAAGTTGCAACACACTACGACAAAACGCTTCCGAGAAGCACCAGGGAAACCAAGAACGATCATGACTCATCACGTCGCTCTAGTCACAGGAGCTGCAAGTGGAATAGGTGTGAGCGCTTCTTCACCTGTTGGACTGTTTGAAAACTCCATCTTTGCTCCACGTTCAGGCTCTTTAGCTTCTCATCACATTCAACGTACCCAACCGTTCTCTTCCTCTTCTTCTAGGTCTGGCGTGCGCCAAGGAATTCTTTGAAACAGGCTGCTCAGTCGCTCTATGCGACATTGACGAAACCAAAGGCATTCAAGAAGCACACAATTTAAACTCAGTCGCAAAGGACGGTCAAAAGGCTGCCTTCTTCAAAGCTGATTTGTCCAAACCTGAGGATACTAGGACTTTGGTTTCGAGAGTATCTGCTTTGTTGGGGACTGTTACTATCTTGTGCAATAACGCTGGTATACAGGCACGTTGCGCTTTACGATGTGGTTGCAACTTGGACGAATTGTTGGAATTGTGGGCTAGTTCTCTGGTTTATGTATCATAATGTTCATGTTTCGTTAGACTGTCTCGCCGGTAGAGGACTTCCCTGAAGACAAAGTAGGTGAACGATCAAGGTTGCACGCAAACTTAGTGACTAACAGTCGAAATTCTTGCAACTTAGTGGCGCTTCATGATGGAGCTGATGCTTAATGCTCCATTCGTGCTAACACAGACGGCGCTGCCCGGCATGTACAAGAATGGTTGGGGACGTATCATCAACATTGGTATGTAGTTTGATTTGCAGTAGCTCCAGTGCCCGTTGAGACAGAGTTTCGCATTTGAAACCTCATGTTCACACATTTGATTTAAACAACAGGTAGCATACATGCCCACGTAGCTTCACCGTATAAATCTGCATATGTTACCGCCAAGCATGGTCTGCTAGGCCTAACAAAAACCGTAGCCCTGGAAGGAGCTGAGAAGGGGGTGACATGTAACATGATATCTCCATCGTATGTACGAACTCCACTTGTGGAAAATCAGTTGCAAGGACAAGCAGACTTGCACAACATGAGTGTCGAGGATGTGATTACCAAAGTCATGTTGGCGCCAGCTGCAATCAAGAAGCTGCTGGAGCCGATAGAGGTGGCGAAATTTGCTGCTTATCTAGTCAGTGATTATGGGAGTGGCATTACTGGATCAGCTCATTCCATTGATTGTGGGTGGACCGCTCGATAAGCTTTTGAGGACTTGGTCAAAATAATCATATTCTATGGCATATTATAAGTACAGCATGTGTATCAGCATAAAAATGGCACAAACGGAAGTAACTGTGTTTTCAACAACCCTTGCAGTCTACTATGATACCACCATGTGGCAAACACCAACCCAACAGTAAATCCAGCAACCGTCTGTATCGGCGTATGATATTTCAGCTTTACACGAGACCACAGCACACTTATACACAACGTCGTTAGCACTACGACCATTCCAACGGCGTAGGGTTGCCGAAGGTGATATAGAGACCAGATTGACAAGTATGAGGCAAAGTATGTGGTTGCTTGTGAGTGAGATGAGGGCATTCCGTATTCTTTCTTATGTTTGGCGTTTGGGCGTGGTTGTTTGATTAAGATTTTTAGCAGTTTGGCGAGGGCAGAGCAAACACACCCGCCGAGTGTTGCATAGCATACTTCGAATGAGCGTGTGGCTATGATTGTTGATGCGACGATGCTAATTACAATCCAGCGTGTCTGTTAAGAGATCGGATGTGAGTCGTAAAATTCATTGTATGAATTCGATGCTGGGATGTTGACCTGATCCAACACGTGCAAGACACTCATGGCGAGTTCCTGGTCGCGAATTTTATCCAAGTCCAGAGACGTAAACTAGGATTCGAATATTTAACCGTGTTAGAATTCCGAATGTCACGACCAAACTTCAGAAATCGCACTTTTACATGGTATTAGGCCAATGGGAGACAAAAAAAAGACCAATGACCCACGAATCCACTTGTTAGCTGGAGCCTCCTCTGGGCTATTAACAGTCCTGCTCCTACAGCCCTTCGATCTAGTCAAAACTGTAAGCTTTTGAATGTCAGCTTGGGGATGAATTTCCATCTTGAAGGAAACACGTACTTAATCACCCTCCTTGTTTTACTTAGAGGCTGCAACAAGAACGATCTGGACTCTTGAAAGCAGTCCGAGATGCCGCATCGCCTTCCTTTTGGCGATTATGGCGTGGAACTTGGCCGACAATCTGGAGAAATGTGCCTGGACATGCAATGTACTTCACTGCGCTGGATGTCGTGAGGAGAGGATTGTCCGCTGTTAAATTGGATGGTAGTAGTGGGGCCCTTTCAAAGGAGATGGTTAATTTGGTTGGGGGTGCTACTGCTCGTGTGGTTCGTGTTTGATTGTGTTATTTCTTGCAAAGCTTCTGCATTTGTGCTCTTTTCGAACAGAAAATTCATCCCCATGCACTTATTAGGGTGTAGGTCTGATACTGATGCCCATGACTGTCATCAAAGTTCGCTACGAAGTAAGAAAGTTCCACACACATAATGTTTCATTTGAATCCTGAGACTATATCTTTTCTTTTTGGCTTCTGCAGAGCAACCTATACAACTACACATCCGTATGGAATGCATTCCAAACCATAACTCGAAAGGAAGGTATCCGTGGTCTCTTTGCTGGGTTTGGATCAACTGCTATAAGAGACGCTCCGTATGCTGGGATTTACGTGGTGGTGTATGAGAGAATGAAATTGTTTCTACATGGTATACAAGTCATTCGATTTCAGTCTACGTGGAGAACATTGTGACTGTAGACTGACGGATTCTTTTAGCTGCTATGAAATCAGAAGACTTTAAACCAGTCATAAATATGGCCTCAGGTATATCAAGTGCTATCTTATCTTCGGTCGTGACCCAACCTTTCGATGTGATTCGGACGAGGATTCAAATAAAACCCCAAGAGTATCGGAATACTGTGTTTGCTGTGGCAAAGATTCTAAAGGTAAAAGAAGCTCATATTGAAGGATGGCTTCAACCGTCAATAGCTCTTTCGCATCTGCAAATGCTTCATGTCTTTAACCACTCTTTTTCCTTTATAGGAGGAAGGAATACGAGCCTTCATGTCTGGACTTGGACCAAGATTAGCTAGAAAGCCGTTAAGTGCTGCTATAACGTGGACTGTTTACGAAGAGCTGGTTCGATCGGGACAGTAGATATTGTCTACTATAAGCTTTTTGTATCACGGACTTTTATGTAACTTATTTGTTTAGAAAACTGCATCCGTCATTGTGAAATAGAATAAACCACACAAAAAAACTAGATGATCCCATGAGATTCCATATGTGTCTAATACTCCGGATCTGGTCATGGCGTTGTGAAACAAGTGGGACCGCTTAGGTTGAAATGGCTTGTAGTTGGTTGACACTGTTTAAACCTGTTTCAGTTTTTATACCAGCAAACTTGGTGAGCCTCGACATTGTATATAGGCTTTGAAAATTCATTCGTTTTACGCTATGATAGTTGCTCGACTATATCGTTGGGAAAAACTAGACGGCCGATCAAGTCTATGATCAAGGGTGGCCGTACACTTCCCAATCTTGTTATCCACGATTTGCAATAATGATATTGATTATAAAAATATCATTTTAATGACTCACATATTTTGATGCAAGTTATCTTGAAGCCGTTAGCACTGTTGATTAGTTACTCTGTGACATATTTTGAATTTACGACGAACGTCAGCCATGCCAAAATTCGCAGACAAGCGCTCAACGACAACACAACAAGAGAATTCGTCGCGATAGTTTATGATTTTTTGGCTGTGCGGTTTGGACGAGAGTTTATTTGGTGGTTGGGGTTGATTTCTCGAAATCGTAAAAATCACGCAGTTTACAGAGTCTTGGACGTGAAGGCTTCTCGCAAGCTCTGCTCGAAGTCATATTTTAATTTTCAAATTCTCGACTAATTTCCAACAATATCTCTTTCCAAAACGCCTCAAACCAACACCCTCGCCATCCCTTCGTCCAATGGTACGCAGGACCACCACCAACGGCCAACATCCCTCCAACGCTTCATCGCAGGAGGCGTAGCCGGCATATGCATGGTAGCATCAACATCTCCCTTCGATACCATCAAAACACGTCTCCAAGTCGGCATCAACAATGAAACCACAATCCAAAAAGCAGTGACATCTGTTCTTAAACAAAGTGGAATTACGGGATTATACAGAGGGGCGGCGCCGATAGCAATTGCAAGTGCACCTGCATTCTCATGTGAATTCTGGTGCTTTACTACGGCAAAGAGAGTGCTGAATGATGCAGGCTGGGGTGAGCAGTGGCCGAGGGATGTTGTTGCTGGGAGTGTTTCGGGGGCTTGTACGGCGGTGCTGCTGGGGCCCGTGGAGAGATTTAAGGTAACCGTAAATTTTCGAACGTTTTTGAGTGCAAAGAGGCTGAAGTTTTTGTGTTCGTCGACACAGGTGATTTTACAAACACAGGATACTGCAAAGAAATTAATGACGTCGAATTTGTTTCGTGGAACTGGATTGACTGTGATTCGGGATATGCCTGGGACTGCGGCTTATTTTGGTGTGTTTGAGGCTGTTAAAAGGAAGCTGGATGCTAAATCTGCTGTTAACATTATGATTGCTGGAGGTACACATGACAATTTTGGATGGTTGAACTTCTTAGCTGAGCTCTGAATTCTTTTTGTAGCCTGTGGTGGCACAGCAAATTGTCTGGTTTGCTTTCCTGTGAGTGTCTCCTGCTCACATGTTCTGCATGTGGCAATTGTTTTTTGATGCTTTACTAAAACCTTACACCATAGTTTGACACAATCAAATCCCGATATCAAGCATCACCACACAATATTTCTGCGTCCAAAATTGTTTCTGATTTGATACGTCGAGAAGGGCCACTGGCGTTTTATAACGGGCTGCTACCATCACTCTGTCGAAGCTGTATGGGAGGAATGTTTACGTTTCTGGGATTCGAGTGGACGTTGAGGTTTCTTGACTCGTTGTAAATACATACATCACTTAAAGTCTAAGTGTGCAAAAAGTGTCTTCCATCCAGCAACAGAAGCATAAGGCAGCTGCAGGCGTCAGCTCACGTCTAGCTGAAGTATTGATCTTCCGATTCCTTCTAAATTTTGATTTATGTTCGGGAGCTCGTTAAAAAAACACGTTTTAGCAAACGAAAAGAAAACTGCCGCAGACTGGAATTGCGAGGTAACCATTATCGATTTGGTACAACTTGAGCGATAAGACCTTCCAAACATCAAAGTCGAATCCGCCGTGGGAGCACAATTGTGTACTGCTCCAATCCGAAAATTTGAATTGGGTCTAAGTGGTTTGAGAATGTTTGAAGTGTCGATTTTGGCTGGGCTTGAATTGGTGTCAACTAGGAAGGATGACTACTTTCGTATAATAGCATACAGAGATTGTCAACTTTGCAGAGAATACAGATTTGGGATTACCGCACCAGAAGTGAAGAGCTTCTTGAAGTGAATGTGTAGACACGGTAAATTTCAATTTTATGGATTCAGAACGTTTTAAAGCTACAAAGATATGTTTCACTTGTATCTCTTCATCACAAAACAGTCAGTCTTATGCAGCTCTATGCAATGTATCAGCATACGTACACCAATATATCAGCAACGAGGTGCATTTTACGTCTACCAGTTCGAAGTATTTAATGATCACATTTATCTTTCATTGAATAGAAAGCTATTTTAGCAAGGCATTTATGATACAAAAACGCTCCTAGCTGCAGACACTTACACCTCAACTTGTAATACATACATACCCTCGTTTTGCAACAGAATACACTTGAACTTATACAACACTACTTTTGCAAGAGAAAACATGTTTCATAGGCTTAGCCACGTCATACTTTTTTGAATGAAGAGTCAATAGCCTTCTTCAAGCTATGGCCATCACTATGACAAGAGTGATTGCCTTTGACCTTTGGGACTTTGAGATCATCCTTGTGGACGTCATCAAAGCATACACCACATTCATTTTTCTTGTCTGCTTTACTATGAGGGCGTCGAGTGGAGATGACCAAGCTAGACCATACAGCCATACTTGCACCTTTTGAAGAAAAGAGATGATAATTCTTCAATACAGTATCAATATGGGTATCGACCGTTTCGTATGTAGGGACTCCATTTTCATCATAAGTTTGTTTGATACCAGTAGACCACCATTCACATCCAGAGAAGCCAGCAGTAACAGGTTTGATTGTAGTATGGCACAGGGGACACTTTACTCGATCATTACCACACAAGTTGACGAGATCAAAGTCACCAAAGTGCTGTTTGCTGATAGCATTATCTTTCATGTGGAGGAAGTATGCTTTGCAGCTGGCATTCATACATGGGCCTTCAATATTGAGACCTTCACATACTGTCAACCTTATTCAGGAGCTTTTTTGCTGAATCTGATTAATGACATGTTTCGTAAGTTTGACATATCACTCAATACTATAACACCTCTTCCTGCATCACGTAAGCGAAGTGTAAAATACAGAGTGCTTCTGAATTCTGCATTATAGGCTGATAGGGTACGATTGTTCTCGAACTGTTTACCACCATAGATAAGACGTTCGTCACCAGTGGAGTTCCTTTCGTTTTGGCAATACATTGTTTCAAATTATAGACAAAGTCGGTTTGGTGAAGAGAGTTGATGTTGAGCATCTTGCCATCCAAAGGTTTGAGAAGGATGGAACCAGTTGGTTCTGACCTGTATATGAAAGAAAACAAGCACTTGAACTCAAATACAGAGTTCATTGATATGTAGCTTACGTACGTTGAGTCAGTCCTGAAGCAGCCAGCAGTCGCTAAAACGATCGCTCGTCGTTCAGGGCAGTATATGTCCAAGCTGCGAGCAGTACAAGACATTCCACGCCAGTTCAGGCCACCCAAGTATACAGAGCTGCAGTCTTCAATGGCCCTCTTGAGTTTTTTGCAACCAAACGTTCCAATTCGAAGAGTTGCTTGATGCTGCAGTGGCTATGGCGATGAGGAGCACCATAACATCAGAGCCGAGTTGAAAGAGATGGCAGCGAACAATGACACTTATATTGTCAGTGAGCTTAGCTTCATCCTAAAAAAATATACAGAGCTGTGTCAACAGATGCATTTTGCAAAATGTGAAAACAATGAAGAGAATCGACAGGATTGCAAGCAAACAAACATAGCAAGAACATACCGTGGCAATAGTAATGTGTGACAAGTATACAGTGGCCTCCTTCTTTGCTTTTATTACAAGTCTTCTTGGAATGCGTCGGAGAGCTTGGAGTTTTGTGATAAGTTGAAGAAGAAGGGAGAGCACGCTTGGGACTCCTGCTGGAACGAGTTGAAACTTTCAACCAAAAGATAATATTCCGAAATGGGAGGTTTTGACGTGTCCAAGTCAAGCACACCCGCGGTCTCCCTCAACATTAATTTCAATTTGGGGGAAAAATCAATCCTGCTACCTAGACATAATGGCGAGTGTATTAGATTTTCGCCTCCAAATCACGTATTCAATCACTCGGAAACACCTTGAAGCCTCTTTTCAACTTTCCTTGACTCATCTGCGTCGTCTCGGAAAATGCACCAATGGATAACTCGTCAATTTTTCAAGCTTCCGAACTGACGACATTGAACGGACAAAATGGACGAACGAGAGCCTCTCCTCCTCAAATCTATTCCTAGATTACAAGAAAACACGTCTATACCCATCATCACAATGCATTGGACATCTGCAGCTTCCATCATCTTGTTTCTGGTATGCGAACGTGATCTTTGTTGTTTCAACGCATTGGGAAGACTACATATAGACATATCTGGCTTGTTTCTAATCAGTTTTAAATAGTTTGGATACTTTGGCCCCTTCGCATTCTTCACTCTCCCTGACTATGCTACACATTCGCCAATCAATTCATCATCACTACCTGTAATGAATCAAGTTTGGATCATGTTTGGAATCTATCTATTCCTAGTGATTGGTACCTTGATCTTCCTATCATCAAAGCATGCTCCAAACAAACTCAAGCAGTTCATGGCTGCTCGCGTCTTCAAGACGGCTTTGTTGCCGCACATCAATGTGGCCGAAGCCCTTAATTTTTTTCTCGTTGGAATCATTATGATAGTCAATTTTGTGTTGTGGTATCAATGGCGTGTAAGTTTGACTAACTCATGTCTTTGATAACACAGTATTGAATTGGGACTGAATGTCAATTTGTTTGGTTCACAGAAGGATCGTCTGTCTGCAAGGAGCCCTCCCGGAATGACGTGGTCAGCAGCATTCACGGCGTCTGGTAAGAACCATCAACTGCTTGATCAAAAGTTGGAATCTCACCAATGACACCAGGACATCTCGCTGACGTGGCACTTGGTCTCTGTATGATTCCTGTCTCCAAGTATTCGTTTTTGGTCCGAGAGCTGAAGGTGTCTGTTAATGCTGCCATGCGCTTTCATCAATGGGTAAGCATAGTTTACTGCACTAAGTTTTTTTTCTTCATCACGACTGACTTGTCCCCTAAACCTGCTCGTAGATAGCAAATTTCCTCATTGCCAGTGTAGTGGTACACGGCATCTTAACATGGGGTGTCTACACATCGTTACAGGCAGCACCACAAAACACTGTAGCGTGGCAGTACTTTTCTATTGGTGATCCGAGTGCTTGGACTAGATGGAAGAGTCGAAGGTATATTTTCACACAAAAACAACTCAAGAAGGCAAATGTAAATAAAGAAGTCGATTCTTTACATAGCTTCACCTTTCTCTTTGGAATCATCGCCCTCTTAATTTTGATCCTGTTACGACTTTTGGCTCTACCAATAGTTCGACGTCGCCTGTACGTCCTCTTCGTAGTCACACACTCTTACATGGCTATACTCATCATTGGACTGGCTGCCGTTCATGCATCAACTTGTGGATATTACGTACTTCCTGGAGGTGGTCTCTATTTTATCGAACTGGTTGATCGTCTCTGCACCTGGTTTAGTGATACCGTTATGGCTACTGCCACGATTGAGGAATGTAAATACATACGTCTTGATGTGCCTGTTAAGAGCACGTGGCATCCAAGTCAGTGGACTCATATTCAGATACCTTCTATTTCGTATGTCGGTCATCCATTCTCGTAAGTGCTTGATATCAGTGTCTTTATTTGTATTATACTCATTTGAATCGTTTAATAATTCCATGCCCTCTATTTTAGTGTCACGAAAATTCATCGTAATATGGCCACGTTCATCATCAAACCATATCGAGGCTTTACCAAGAAACTATTCGAGTCTCTTGCTGAAAAGCTCACACATGACATACCTGTCAAGATATCTTCTCCTACCGGTGGCATGAGCTTCAAATTGGATGAGTGAGCTTGCGTTCAAACATTCTTCCGTCGCTTTTCTCGTTTTTCTTTCCATGTAGAAACTCAATTTATTCCTGTCTTTAGAGTCGACACATTAGCTGTATTTGCTGCTGGATCAGGAATAACAGCCGCCTTATCTGTCGTGTCATCTTGGCTGGATGATGAATTACGCACTGGTCAAGTGTACTTGTTTTGGGTAGCGCCTTCTCGTGCTCATCATGGACTTAGTGTATTGACTGGTTAGTGCTTACATTGTGTTGATAATATTTGATCATAGTATTCACAGCTGTTTCATCGACAGAATTGATGAACCGTAAGGATTCTCGTCTGCGTGTTGAGTTGTGGGCTACGCGTGACTGTGAGTGTGAATCTTGAACGTTTTTTCTAGGGGTATTTCTTTCTTTCACAGACTAACTGATCCAACCATAATAGTAGTTCAAGCTAAACTACGGAGGAATGATGTGAATCAAACTCTTATTGCACCTGATCAACCATTCAGTGCTCAAGGTATTTGAATTTTTCAATATTTCAAGTGGGAACCAAAAACCCAAGGTTGTAATCATGAGTTATCTCCATAGAGCTTCTTTGGACCATGGTCATATCGAAAATGCAATTTGGTGATGTCTTGGGTGGATTTGTATGTGGTCCTTGTGGATTTACGAGTGATGTACAAGCCGCATTCAACTCCTCCAAGGTTGTCAGCTTGGTTCATGTTGAAGGCTATCAGTGGTAGAGCTAGTAGGATATATCTTGTCGATTTTGAGTAGGACATTCGCTTGTTTTGTAGATTCCTTTTGCTTTTGTAGATCCTTTTTAATATTTGGTTTAGAGAACAGATGCCCAAGTCTAGCTGGAGTAGATCGAGTCTTAAGCGTCCGTTAATTAGACCAAGCAAAAACAAGGAACAGATCCTCGTAAAGGCTCCCTGAACTGGCTTCATCCACAAACGATAGTATACGCTGGTAAACCCTGCCTCGAAAATCTTGACACGAGAAGTTTCAAAGTCGCGCTGCACAAATTGTATAGTTTCTGTGAGCATCAAGCATCCAATTGTCTGGAAGCATCAACGACACTGGCGAAAAACATTTCGTCCATTACCGATTAGTTACAATCAGGTATCTCAATTGGCGTTGGACCCCACATCATACGATTGCAGGAAGCCAGAGTCGACCGGCCAACGTTAGAATTGTCGCAGATGATGGTCGGAGGGCTCAACCAATTGAAACACTTGCAAAGGAGAAAAGACAACGTGTAGATGTCAGATAATTGAATACAGCTGTACTATTCTAGATTCGTAGCTTCTTTAGCGTAGAAACATTGTCAGGTACATTTTGTCAAGATTCAGAATGATTGCTTCAACACACAGCCGTAGACAGGACATATTGACTTAATCACATCCCACTCCAAAATCACATCGGTATACGCGCCTCGTCTACTCTCCTCTCCTTGATGTTCTGCCTGAGAGTACACTTTTCAACTCGTATACACCAATCCAACAAGAAAAGTCTCCAGAAACATGCTAACGAAAGGAAAAAGTGCCATGTTCCTATGAAGGCCACCTAAAACAATCGACTGTGCTTCTCACAAACATACCTTCGAATCAATGAGATGTTGTCCCGAAATGTAGCTCAAATTGAGAATGTCTTTGTAGATTTTAGCGAGACTTGTTTCTGTGACGTTGAAGACTCCTCGTTCCTTGTCGCACTGACAAAACAACGTTGATCTGGTCGGTTGATTGCAAAACCAAACCCGAGAGCTTCATCAACGGCACCATAAGTCGTAAAGCAGGATAAAAATCACTCCAGTATCTGGCCATAGCTAAGATTCAAAAACGTGTTTTAGTGCTTTTAATGCCGGCATGAAATCCCACAAACCACCAACAAAGACCAATAAAAGACGTGAAAAGACAACGTGTGATAGCACAGAACTCACTTTCAGATAGTCTTTGAGTACCTTTTGTCGCCTTACTGCCTGTCCAAGCTTGGATTTTCGAAGATGCGCCAGTGACTGTGAAACATCTCACACAGGCTGAAATTGGACGTCTGAGTGGCTCCGGTTGTCTGGTGGCGGCTTCTTTTCCCTTGTCTTTTTGAGCGCTCATTGTTTCCCCAACTGCTTGGCAGCTAACATGTTTGGACAATGCATGGCAAGTAAGAGCATACGTTTCTTCTGGCGTTTCTTCGAGAGTTATTCTGAATTAAGCTTTGATTTATTTTTCATTCAAAGCTGACTGATATACAAAAAATATCTGTACTCGAACCTACAAAAATGCATTCACAACCACACTTCGCGTCCTCTGTATGCAGATCTACAAATACCTTCCTTGCAGCAGAGTACAGAACATCCGTTTCATATTCCGAAATAGAGTTCCATGCTAATTGCGCACGCTGATCATAGCGCCCCAGTCTAAATTCGACTCCATTGCTTTGCAAATGACGCAAACAAGGAAGACACACACTGTATCGCTTCCAAGTGCAATGCAGACACCACAAACTATGAATGGTACGTATATCTATCTCATCGAGTGGCTAAATCAATTTGATTCAGAAGATCCACTTGCCCAAAAAACCTCCGACACAGATCAATTTGTTTCTGAACCTTGACTCAAACCCACCAAAAAGCGCATTTGAAGCTCAGATAAAACACCTCTCACGCATCTCATTAACTCTCAAATTACCTCATATAATAAATAGGCACCACCTTCACCCAAACTTCACCAACTCCTCTTCCAACATCAAATGGCTGCTGCCTCCCCACCAACCCCTCTCGACCTCCTCGACCCAGACGCGCTCGCCAACCCACAATACACATTCGGCACTCTCGCCGCCGAAGGCGACCTTCTCGCCCAACGCGGCTCCTTTGCCGAAGCTATCGAAGCATACACAAAAGCCCTCACCTTACGTCCCGGTGACAAGCACGTCCTCGTCTCTCGATCCAAGTGCCACGTCCAGGTCGGATCCCCGCGCTCTGCACTGGAAGATGCAGACAGTGCGCTGAAAGAAGATGGGAGTTTCTTCAAAGGGGTGTTTATGAAGGCTGAAGCATTATATGCGCAGGGAGATTTCGAGCTGGCCCTGATGCACTATCATAGAGGACATGCGCTAAGGCCTGAGTTGGCTGAGTTTCGGATTGGAATTCAGAAGGTATGCCTTATGGTGGTTATGGGTGGTTTGTCACTTTGTCAGGAACACGTAGTACCCTGTTTTTGCTAACACAACTACATTGTATTGTCAACAGGCACGAGAAGCAATCGAAAACTCTGTTGGGGGACAAGGCCGTTTCCGTATCCGGGTCCCACAACGCATCCGCAAAACAATCGCACTCGCATCCACCACCAACTCCCTCCCCACCCAATCCTCCACAATCCCAGGCTCCAATGCCAAAACAACCGCACCACCAACCCTCATAATCCCATCTCCAATCACCATCCCAGCATCTCTCGAAGTCCGCTTACTCGGTGAATTATTCGAAGATAAAGTCTATCTCGCTGGTCTAGCCCAAGATCGTGATTTCTCTGATTTCCCTAACGATGGAGTCACCGCGCTTGCAAAGGAAGGGCTAAGGTATTTGAATACGAGGGTTGATTTCTGGAGGCAGCAGAATCCGGGGACAAAAGTTACCGGCAACAGGAAGGTTGTCGTTGATGGCAAGGATGAGAAGAGTAAGAAGGCGAAGGTTGGGAAGGAGGTGAAGAAGAAGGAGGGTGTTCATTCGTGAAGAGTAGATAGGAGGTTAGAGAAGATGCATCTTGTTGTATACGCTTGAGAAATATATCCACACCAGTTTTACAAAGCATATGTGATAAGGGAGATGGTTCAACGTCAATTCGGTCGCATAGAGAGAACAGCATATCTTTTTTTTTGTGCAAGTCCATCTTCATTTAAAATCCCGAAACTAGTTTACTATGGCTATATCTATGATACAAGTTCCAGCTCCATCCTTTCCAACCCAATCATACATCCTCTCACTTCATAGCCAATGCTCCACTCACAGCTCCACCAACTCCAACCAAATCAATCAAGAACGTATCATGTCCATACATGGCATCCAACTCATAATACGTAACGTGATCATTCCCACCCTGTCTCAACGCATCCGCAACCTCCCTCTGCTGCCACACCGGGAACAGCAAGTCAGACTGCACACCCAACACAAGCGTCGGGATATGCTTGGCTGGTGATAGTCCATCTACGAGTTGTTTCATATCCTGCTGTGGGTTTGTTGGTTGGTAGTGGGTTGATTCGTCTGATATGTTTACAGCTGGGACGGAGCATGACTGTTTATCGGTTGACTTAGTGTGTGATTTACGTGTGTGGGGTTGTATATTTGGGTCTAGCGGGAGTGGAGCCGACATGTCGAATAAATCCATGGCTTTCGATATATAGAGAAACGAGTTTGGATCGTACTGTAAACACCACCGTTCACCCTGATGATCTAGATACGTCTCAATCAAAAAGTCGGGACATAGGGCAGGCACTTCATCAGGTCGAGATCTACGTCTGCCAAACCTCTTTTCCCATTCCGGGCCACTGCGATACGTGATTGTCGCAATCTGTCTAGACAGCTTCATGCCTACATGTGGTGGAATCCCATTATAATAAAAGCCTTTATTCCAATGCGGATCGGCCATTAGCACCTGTCTCTGTGTATGGCGGAGTGCAATCGAGTATGGGTGTGATCGTGCTGCGGCTGATATTGATACGATGCGGCCTACACGGTCGGGGTATAAGGCTCCTGCAGCGAGAGACTGCATGCCGCCCATCGAGGCACCTACCGACGCGTATAGCTTGTCGATTCCGAGATGGTCGAGGAGACGGAATTGGGCTCGGACCATGTCGAATATGGTTACTATCGGGAAGCGGGTTGCGTAGCGTTCACCGTCTGATGGGTCTATCGAGGCTGGACCTGTGGAGCCGTAGCAGCCGCCGAGTACGTTGGTGCAGATTATAAAGAATTTATTGGTGTCTAGTGCGTGGCCTGGACCTGTTGTGAGAACAAGGAGAAGAGTGTTGTTGTTAGTTCCAGCAAAGAAATGATGCGTGCAAAAAAAGCAATCAACTCTAGATTTTGTTTTATACAACAAATCCAACCCCAACACACTGATGATACGTACCAATAAACTTTTCCCACCACCCAGGACTCATATTCCCTGCATGCGACTTGGCATGCGAGCTCGCACTCAACCCTGTATGTACCAATATAACATTATCCCTCTTCTCATTCAGTTTTCCCCAGGTCTCATACGCCAAGTGGAATTCCGGCAACACACCCCCATGATGGGTATAAAAGGGAGCATTATGATGATACAGCGAGTAACCCGACACGACATTCTGATAATCGGGTTCTGGACCACCATCGAGCGATCGTTCTCTCTCTGCGTTTTTCTCGAGACAAGGGAATTCGAGAGGTGCGTTTGATGGTTTACTACTCCTATGGGTGCTGCTATCAACTGATTTACTGACTGGCTTTACGGGTATTGGTTGTTGATGCTGCAGTGTTGGCAAGATCGTAGCAGCTGGAGCAAGAGTAGTATTCGTAGTAGCGATCGGTGGGATCTGAGCCTTTGCAGATATCGGTTGAGGATAGTATCTATGGTGAGGCAAGTCCATGCTTACAGATTGTCGAACGGCATTGGTTGGTTTTGAATAGTGTGCTTTACTGTGTAGAGTTGGGTGCTGATGCTGTATGCGAGCAAACAGTCGTCCGGAAGTTGATGGGCTACGGAGAGCCATTGCTGCTGAGCTTGCTAGGAGGATGTGCTCGTAAAGTTACTAGTTCTCGTCGTCGCTGCTTTGGTTTTTTGAATTGTTAAGCGAGGTGGTGAAGCAGAGAATTGAATGGTGCGATTACAAAGCCACTTATAAAACGACGAGTTGCTGAGAAACCAGGAGTTTGATCTGTGCCTTTTTATCAGCAAATGTAGACGTTTTTATACAAAGTAGTATTCCTCTTCTTTCTATCGACCAGCACCACGACGGAATCCACCTCTTCCTCTATTTTTTGGATAAAAAATAACCTGGTGAGATTGATATATGGAGGTGAAATTTGACATAACATAATGATTTGATTGCTGTCCATGGAGGTATGTTGTCAATGCGTTCCACCAACAATCCACACTTTTAAAACCAGCGAAAAAAATGCGGAAATCAACGACTACACACCTTCCACGTGTATTACTGTTCTGCAATGTACTCTTGCTGGCGCTTTGACCACGAATGAAGGCAAAGTCAGTTTGAATGAGCTTCCCCAAGAATTCGGTTCCATTGGTAGCGTCGACGGCAGCCTTGGACTCCTTGAATGTTTCGTATTCTATCAGTGCGTATCCCTAATGTGAGAGTGGAATAAGTAAGATTGCAATGCGAGTGAGAGTAAAATAATCAGTTGAGATATAGAAATGAAACGATTGTACATGAAAAAAAAGCCGTATCCTACAACAGTTTCATATGTAAATCTAACACGCACCTTGACAAACCCAGTACGACGATCGAGATTCAAATGTAGTGATTTGATGTCACCAAACTCTGCAAACTTTTCCTTGACATCGTCTTCTGGAGCTTCTTCGTGTAGGCCAGTGACGAGAATAATCCATCCTTCCACAGCTGGTAAGATGAGTATATGTATGTGTTGAGTTAGAGGTTTGATGGTAATTCACTTGCTATAACTTGTATTCCATGAATTTCAATGTCAATAATAGCGTACATCGTTGTGCTTTCCCAGTTGCTTCATTGTTTTCTACAGACTCGAAGCCAGCTTGATTTATTTCATCATGGTGGTAGTCAGCTAAGTTGAATATGGATGTTAGCATGGAGTCCAATATACAATAATCCACATACAGCCTTCGTTCACTATGTACCAGTCTGTTGCCCGAAGCCTCTGCCCTTCCTTTTTGTTGCTGATGCCTTGACCTGTTCGGTATTGTCTACATAGAAAGAGAGGGAGGAGAATGGTGTTGGCGTAAAGAATACATACAAATCAAATCAAATCAAATCCATCTATTGTTGATGCTCACCATCATCGACAATCATTTCGTTTGTATCGAGAAAGTCACCCATCTTGTTTGCAGAGCAGAGACAGTATGGTAGATTGACACAGACGCAACGAGAAGCCAGCTAATATTATATAGGTAGGAGCCTTTTGCCTTATGTATGCTGTGTGTGCGTACAGCTCACTCTCTGTGATTTTTGGAGAAACTTGAAATTTGAGCACTTGCTTCAAGCCCTTTGATCGTTGTTGTGGCCACCGCAGCCAAATAACAAACGATAAATCATCATAGATAAACCACTTAGGAATCATGTTATTGTTAGATATTGCAAGATTAGTGTTTATATGGAAGGCACGCTAGATGTAGAAAGACTCGATAAACTAAATACAAGATTGCATTTATCATCACAAAGTGAATTGCTAGACAAGAGTCTTTCGTCTTTCGTAAAGTGAAAACCCGTCCTGTGCGTCTGTATTGCTTCGTTTTGAAACCCTCGAGTTAGAGCTATTGGAACCAAGGAACTGTGTAGGAGGAATCGCGGCGTAGATATCACTATAGGTTTTAGTTTCGATTTTCACGTAAGCTATTTGAACTTCTTTTTTCCCTTTCTTCGCAAGTCTTACGTGGCAGCGAAAAATGGTGGAGGAAGCTGGGGCCTGAAATTCAATATTTCTCGGTACCAAAAGCAACTCATTATCTATAATTTTATACAGTGAATACCTCGATCTGGTGCTTCAGCTACTCTACATTGGTTTAGGCTGATTTCAAACGAACATTTGAGCGATGACTACAAATGAGCACAAGGAAATCCATCTGGTTGTTTGCCAGGTGAGTTGAAAGATGCATTTAATGAACTCCATTTGTGTTGGATTTCGGAGCCTGATCGTCTCTTTACTATGCAGCATGGACTGTGGGGCGTGCCAACGCACTTTAATGTCTTGCTCAAGCATATGGAGGACGTGCATGGTGATACTGAAGTGAGAATACTGAATTCGAATATCAGCCAGGGGTTTCAGACATGTGAGGATCTTGTTTGTGTTGGTCGCGTAAATGAGTGCATTTCTTGAAAACAAAGACCTTTCCCTTTTTAGATGCCGGAATTGATCTAATCGGAGACAAACTAATTGAATTGATCCACGAAACAATCGCCACGATGAAAAAGAAGGATCAAACTGTAACCAGGATATCATTCATCGGGTACTCATTAGGTGGCCTTGTCATGAGATACACGATAGGCAAGCTCTACACCACCCACTTCTTTGACACAATTCAGCCAATCAACTTTGTGACCATCGCGACGCCACATCTCGGCATCCGTAAAAAGGGAAACCAGACCATTGAAAAAATATTTAATTCCCTGGCCTCAGCACTGACGTCTCGATCTGGTAGTCAAATGGCATTAGAGGATGTATATCTGAATGGACTACCGCTGCTAGTCGTTATGGCGATGCCGAACTCGCCGTTTTACAAAGCATTGGGATTGTTTAAAAGACGACAGGCCTTTGCTAATATCAAGTCGGACAGGACTGTGCCGTATACTACTGCCTCGTTTAAAGAGAGTAATCCGTACCATAGATGGGTGCCTATGAAGGGGTATGGAGATGAGTATCCAAGTTTGGTGAAACCGTCGACTGTGCCGTATACGCAGCTGCCTATGACGACGAGGGGGAAAGTTACGTTCAGTATCTTTATTATACTGAGCCCGATTCTGGTTCCGTTATGGCTTGCGGTGGCTTTACCGACTCTTGCTGGTGTAAGTCAATTACATTCTCGTGATTCTTGCTTTTTTTCTCTCGCTAGTATTGGAGCGGTACCTGATCAAACCTCATCCCCGATTCTCTTTTTTAGTGGAGCGCATACTACCATATAACCACCAAACCAACCGAGACTGAATGGGTGTGGAGTGACAAGGACTTACAATTCCACGCATCGTCAAACCCGGAGCTACTAAAAACATCAGCACCAGCTCAACGTGCTTATATAATAGAACAGCTCAACACGCTACCATGGGATAAAGTTGATGTCATGACTGAGCGTAGCCATTCTCATGCCGCTATAATTGTTAGGAATGGAAAGGATGGATCGTACGATGTGACGAAATATTTAGTTGATACGTTCGCTAGGATCTAGTTTTGAGGGACTGGTTTGTTTCTGGTGCTTCTGCTGCTTTTGAAATACACATTAATATTATTTTGATTGGTGATGGGTGGTTTTGGTTTTAGTGTTGAGTTGTTGTTGTCGCTCAAAGTCATTCCAGAAGGGCGAAAGAGGAAGTGGGGAGAGCTGAGAGCATGATTTGTCAGGCAGAGCTGCCATTTTTCTAACATTTTCACCTCTTTCTCCAACTTGCACAGGAGGAGAATGGAACCACCGGCCAACCGTGCTTGAGTTTCTCTGCTAGCTGGGGCTTGGATGGAGCCTATGCAAGAATTCTGAAATACTCTAAGTCTGTTGAATTTTGCTGTTGGGTTGATTGTCACGGCTTTCACATTTTCATTTGGTTCTAGTGACTTTGATGCCGTCTACGTATACCTTCCACCTAATCACATGTGCTTGTGATCAAAACGACTCCATGACTCTGTGGTTGTGCCAATATCTAGCACAACTATCGACGGAACATCTTTTCTCGTTCAACCACAAAAAAAATCACAATACCAACAAAAGAATTCGAGAACGATCAACACGTCACAACCATACCTTTCAGGCTGCACTTGAACTCAGATTAACACCATCCTGTCCATCTAAGGCCCTCAACTTTCACCAGCAAGGAAGTTTGAACTGCAAAAGTTGTGCCAAGACTTTAGCATTCTGGAATTTGATTTGAAATGATGAAATATGTAAGAAAAGACGGTGTCACTTGTAAATATGGTTCACTGTCATTCACAAAATCTCTTCGAAACAGACTTTGACTATCTTCTTGGCTCTTTTCGCAATCATGTACGCAAGTTGGTATATCGCCAACAACTTTTGAACAACCGTGATCAGTTGAACACCAAACATGAATCTGAAAGCCAGTCAGAATGATTGGGCTCCGTTAGAAATTCTCATTCATCAACTCACCTTCCATTTTTTTTTCGCAGACTAGCAGCCACAGCCGAATTCTCAGTCACGGTCGGAAAAGGAAACTGTGTGATGGCAGACCCTACACAAGTAATCTGCTGCCTCAAAGATGACATCCCTTTTAATGCAACCATCGGTGTTGCCTCCCTGACTGGAGCAGAATCATGTAACCTGAATGGAGCAACGTTTTGTTGTTCGTCAGGTTGTTTGCAGAACATTGCACAGAGAGATTCGTGCTGCATGTATACTCATAACTGAGACCAAAACACTGGGTGGTGGTTTCAGTCTGTGAAAAGGTGTTGCACAAATATGTATTGAAGGTGGTTTATATAGACATTTTTTGAACATCATTCTTGTCTCTGTGCTTGATATTGATGTTTTCGTTGGTGGTGCCCTTGAGTGGTCGCTGACACAACAAACCGTTGTCTGCCGCAGAAAAAAGGACGAACCAAGAAAGCAGCAATTTGACAGACCAACAATGCAAGGTTTTACGATATACATGAGAGGAACCCAATCATTCTGTGTGTCTAAACTCCTGATTTCAACAAGATCAATCACAAGCGGCGGAAGAAATTACGGAAACCGTTTTCATCAAAGGTAGCCAAGGTGTTGTCATCTACATTGTGCTATCCCCCATCTATGAGAGAGAGAGTTTATCCTGTTGTGCTGGGTGATTTGCGGTTGGTGTCAAACGGCTCACGGTGGGGTGTGCCAAATGGTGGTAGGTTTTTCCACACCAAACATAACAAACCTGTCCAAGAAAGAATTCGAGGGCGTCCACGAACTACGCTCAACAGCATTCAAATCTCTCTCTGTGTGAAAGTTAACGAGAGATCAGAGATCTTTCCACCAAACCAAAAAGAGCCCATTTCCACAATTTGTCAAAGAGGCGTGCCAACACTTTTTTATATTCAAGATCTCGATTTAAAAATAATAAAATATGTAAGAGACCAGTCATTTGAATGCAATTCATATACCTCTCTGCTCACAGTACTGTCTCATACTAGACTTTGACGATCTTCTTAGCATTTTTGCAATCATGTACGAAAATTGAGTTAGCACTGACACAAAATTAAGCAAGCATTGCAAGAACTGCTAAATATCAATTCAAACTGATGCTGTGTCATGGATAGTAAGGCACAGCTTGTTTGCTGTACCAAAGATGTGGCATCAAACGCAACAGTCAGTGTTTCGTCGCTGGCTGCAGCACAGTCATGTAGTATTGGCGCTACCTCGTCTCATTGCTCGTCTGGGTGTGTGGAGATGCTGCAAAGGAGAAAGCATGTGCGTCGTTGACGAAACACTGAGAGGACATGTGTTTTGGACACAATCTGCAATGACAACTGTCATAACAAATGTTTGTTTGTTATGACAGGACTCAATTCAACTTTATACAAGAAACGATTTTGCATCGACGTTTAAACGATTTACTTAATGTATGTGCGGCTGCCGTGTGTACGAGGTTATGGAGGTCTGTTGAGTCACTACCTCTTGGATTTATGGCTTTACGTTTCATTTAGGTGGTTCTTCATCCTCGTCGTCGTCATCGTTTTCTTCAACAACGGTCTTCACTTTTTTGGTTACTCTAGCTGTTTTGCGTGTTGCCTTAGGAGGAACTTCGACGTCAGTGTCATCATCGTCTGCAGCAGCGGCCTTGCCTTTCTTAGACGTTGCTGCTTTACGTTTCTTTACAGGCGGTTCTGCGTCCTCTTCAGCGTCTTCATCAGCAGCTTTTCCAGATTCATCTGCTTGCTCTGCGTCACCTACTTTACTACTACTACTACCTGTACCAACCTTCTTACTCCAAGTCCTCACAACACTCCCACCCTTTTCAGCCTTCAACATACATTCCGAATCCTTCCATTTGCTCCCCTCATCTCCATCAACAACATAATCCACCCACGACCGACACAACTCCCCAACACACTCCAAAACCGATGCATTAGCCTTCCCTCCACCTTTTACACTCCCCGAATGATTACCACCCTCCAGCGTCACAAGCCAATTTGGCTGACGCATCTTCGTCCTTGTCGTAGCCAGTATACCCAAATCACACATATTATCATTACTTCCCGACACAAACAGTATTGGCCGTGTGAGATTTTTGAGTAGCGCATCACGCAATCCACCCGTATGTCTCTCGTTATGTAGCGGGTATGAGAATGCTAATACAGCTACACAATCCGTGGATGGCAATGCAGAGAGTGCTGCTGATGCTCGTGCGCCCATTGACCGGCCTGCGAGAATCCATTGTTTGGGAACAGTCTTGACGTGGGTGGCAAAGGAGGGGGATTGAGTATATGTATATACTGCTTCGTATTGCTTGACTCTGTGATCGAGATTTAGTGATGATGCAGTGAAGCGCAGTGTTGTGAAATTGTGTTTGGTGAGTGTTGTGGCGAGGGACGCCATTGCGGGAGAGTTTAGGTCACCGCCTGCGCCATGTGCTAGGATGATTCCTATTGTGTCGGTTGATGGTGCTGGTGGTGTTTGGATGCAGCATGGTATGTCTGATTTGGGGAATGGGATTGTGAAGGATTTTGTTTCCATATTGTTCACTACTGAAGGAAGGTATTAGATGAAAATATAGATATGAATTAAAGAGATAACATAAGGCATGCGTTGCTCTCACCTTTGGGCCTTCTGTTCCTGACAAATCTCAGTTTGCGTCCGATTGTGACACGAAAAGTGTGGGGTGAGCACGTTGCATTTTCAAACAAATTCATTCCCAGAGTAAGCAAATACTAGGGACGATGCCTCCTAAACGTGCCGCAAAGGCCAGCAAGACCCACTACGAGCTCTTATACTTTGGCGTTCGGGTAACGTGTCGTTCTGTGTTGAAGTCACTGAATTCAAACCAAAGATTATTTATTTTGTATAATGCATTCTCTTTTTTCGTTTTAATATATTATTTGATGTTTCATGTAGGCTCGTGGAGAACTCTCTCGTCTCTTGCTCGAAGTAAGCAGAGTCCATTGATTCAATGTTGTTCATCGAGGCTCACAATTGGGAATTTAGTGTGGTGGAGCAGAATGGAAGGACATTACTCCAGGTGCTGACTGGGCTAAATTGAAACCGGATTCTCCATTCGGACAGTTGCCTATCTTGAGAGAATATGGTAAATGTTGGAGACAAGAATGTGTTGCAAATACATGAGTCACTGCAGTTTTTCGTGATATATGTCATGGAGCTCACCAATTTCATTATTGTAGGCAAAGGCGGTTTGGAATTCACCCTCGCTCAGTCCGCTGCTATTGCTCGATACCTGTAAGCACTATCAACTTTCAAACCGTTACACGCGTTTCACTCACCCCATCCTATTTATAGAGCAAAGAAATTCAACTTTATGGGCGCCACCGACCGTGACCAAGCCCTCCTCGACTCCATCCACGAATCCCTAACCGAGATCTGCACATCCTTCTACAGGTTCAAATACTCGAAAGACCCTGACGCAAAGGACGGGCTCTGGGAGGACTTTAGCAAAGTGTTGGAGAATGGGGTTGCTAAACATGAGGTGTTGATTGATGCTAATGGTGGAGACGGGTGCTATGTTGGTGATAAGGTGTGTGTGTTTTGATTTGGGTTGTCAACATGAGGGTAATCATGAATGCGGTTTTTGCGTAGATCACGTACGTGGACATGGCAGCTTTTCTGTTGATTGAAGATATAATCGACTCAAAGCCCGAAACTAAGGAGATGCTGGAGGAGAAGGCACCACTCTTGATGAAGATTTATGAGAACGTGCATTCGTATGAGCCTATTCACAAGTATATTACTAGTGAGCGTCGAAACAAGTAGATTGTCTGCTGCTATTCAAAAGCTGTTTGTATATGCTTTACTGAACCATCTCGAATATAACTATAAAAGACTGTTGCCCAAAAGTCAACCGTCGCGCTCTCAATTATTATGCATGTTTCTTCTTACTCCCCTTCTTAATCGCATTCATGTTAGCCTCCTGTCCCCAAAGCGACGCAAACACGCGTCTCTCATACTCGTAGCTTGCTTCCGTGTCTGGCCCTTCATCAGCTCTATTCACTACGGATTTCATGGCACGCAGGACTTCAACCGGGTGGCGAGACCCGCCTTTACCACCTTGTTCGTACATCATCGAGTGCAGCAGACGCACACATTCTTCGTAGACTTGGTCATCGTTGGACGCCACGTCTGCGAGGCCGAGCGTGAGTGCTTCGGGGGCTTTGAGGGCGGGTGTTGAGAGGAGGAGACTATGTGAATGGGATGTGGTGAGTTGAGTGAAGAGATATGATGCGCAAAAAAACCAACAAGAATTCACGGAATATACCGTAAAGCATTAGATCGTCCTACTATACGAGTCAACCTCGTACCTCCCTAACAAACCAACAATCAATACCTCATAATGCAAGCGCTACAGCAATGTATACATACACCCCATCCAGGCGTAACCCCCATAAGTATCTGCACGAATCGCAACGAAGCACTCTCACTCATAACCCTGAAATCACACGACGTAGAGAGTTCAGCACCTCCTCCAAGCGCAAATCCTTCTATCGCTGCACATGATAGTATTGGTAGTCTAAGATATAAGAAGTGGTGTCAGTGATCCCGTTGACTCACTTAAGATAAACTTTTTTTTTTGTCCGTGTACCTGCGAAGCCGTAAAAGCGTATTATGCATCAGTCTAGCCATATCGTCACCCGCTGTAGATGTCATGAATGATTGGCCGTGTGATAGATCTAGCACAAAAAGAGCAGTGTTAAAATTGCAGGTTTCCGTCAAGAACACAGATAACGACATACCAAACCCGCTACATAACGTATTCCCTTCACCCATCAATATAACACCTCCCAGTCCATCATTCTTTGTACTGGCACCTCCATGTGCTGCCTCACTACTCGTACATTCACGTTCCAATTCATCAACAACATCAGCGAATTCCGACATCATTTTCGGGGAGAGAGCGTTCCGACGTTTGAGATTAGATAGTTTTATGGTTGCGATACCTGGCGACGTGTATTTTTCGAGGATGACCTGGCCATGGCCTTGGGTGCGGTAACTGGTGCGGATTGAAAGGATGTCTGATTGTGTTGAGGATGAGGAGCCGAAGCGAGGGTGGAGATGGATGTGCTGCCGTATTACGGGTCTTATGGTTGGGATGTGTCGTGCTAGTGTCCCCATATTGAAGCGGTTGAGCTTGGTGGTATGTACACGAGTGTTGTCTTGGAGCGATGGACGCATTTGAACACTGCGAGGTGAGTTTGCAACCTTACAAAGCTTTCAACGTAATTTCTTGTAACAGACGCGCTATATGATGATTCTTTCAAACATACACATTGGATTGTCAGATCAAACCAACAGGTATAATGATATTTGGTATTTGTTTCATCCTTCCTTCTCCAAACAACTGCCCTATCTACGTGGTGGAATTCTCCTAGGATCAACTAGCCAGCTAGCTACACGTGGGTGATTCCCCACTCGAAGATACGATGTGTAGATGGCTGGAGCCGTCTTGTTGAGCTGCTCTTCAATGGCCTCTGAGATTCCAACCATTATTTCAACATTGAGGAATAGTGCTAGGTCGACGTATGTGATCTATACGGCGAAAAAGGGTGAATTGAGTTCTTGGATACCGGTTTGACAGAGATGTCTGTTCAGAACACTGTACTTGATCTGAGACGTAGCCAGTAGATTCCTTCAGTAGCTTTTCATGAATGTTTACGAATCTGGGTAGTGGTTTGGCCAAGAAATATGCCAAAAGATCGCCCTATTTGCATGTCAATGTGAATTGTTGGTTGGTAATCGAACATGACACCTTTTCAACCAATACCTTATCTTCAGGCTTGGCAACAGCAACCTTTCTCAAATCCGGCTCGAAATCCAAGAATGACTCAAACACTGAATCGAGATACGCAGTCTCTGTGACAGACCTCCCACATAATCCCAATATCCTCGCCAGGTATCTCTCGATACTATGAGATTGAGCCAACACGATGACTGGTTCACCATGCGATTCGTGGTAGAGAACGGGCAGTTGGTTGAATGGCATTGATTGCTTTTGGGTTGTCCAGTTCACGGGGAGCTCGTCGTGCCATGTTACGTTTCTATGTGAATGAAAGTATTGGCGAATTGAAAGGAGGGAATCTAGAGCAATAACATTGTGTTTTACGCAAACTCCATGATGAGACGTGAGAGTTCTCCTCGTCCTCTTGCAGCGAAATACAGCAGCTTGAATTTGAATGATGATGTGTCGTTGTTTCCGACGACGCCGTATTGTGGTTGGTATCCGAAACTGTATTGCTCATTGTGAGCATGGCCTTCGTGTCCTATGAGTGGATTTATAGGAAACTGTGTGAGCTTTGGACTTCAAATCACGACACGAATGAAATGGTTGATTTAAACCATTGGTTTGTGATTGATAAAATTACCAGAGACAGTAGATATTGCCAATAAAAGCGCTATGCAGCAAAACACGCTTTGTTTGTAATGGTTGTTCAACATCCTCATTGTCGTCTCCTCCTTTTTTGGTCCAAACATTTAGCACGAAGAGATCAAAGTCAATTCCCAAATGATTTGAACAGAACAAGAGGAGGACAGATTTCCGCAATAGATGCAGCCATGACTAATTTCATACTGGTTTTACTATGCGCTACTGTCATCATCTCTACGAATGCACTTTCTGACATTGGATCATCAAGTCACAATAACTCATTACACTGGGGTATGAAATGGAGTTTGATGTTGAGTAACGCGACAGTTTAGTTTGTTTTCTTCATTATACTTACTGCCATATTACATTCACATCTAGGCACATACCGTCCAAATCTCTATTTCGGTACCAGGTCGCGTACTCCAGATGCAATCATAACGGGTCTCATGTGGCATGGCGTCTCCGAACTCAATGGCTTATCACGTATGATACACATCTAGTTGGAAGTGTCTCGTACATGGAACACGTCGAAAGGAACATTCACCACCGCTCACTTCATCTTACAGAAACACGACACTCATGTGAACAAGGTGATAACATGCAAGGATATGGATACAAGAGGCACGATGGTAGAAGTTTTGGAGAGCAGGAAATACGTGATGGGCTCAATAATGTCACTATTACCACCGAATTTGTCAAGGTTGATGGTGCTGGACCAGGTAATGCATAGAGAACGCTGTTAGTTTTTTAGCCTTGTCACGTTGGTTGACACGTGTCTCTGTAGGTGGAGATTGGGCTGTTCGTATTAGTGGAAAGCCGATAGATCCAGGTACATTCGCAATCGATTCGTTGCAGTACGATAGGTTTTTTTGCTAACCCAAACGAATATTTATACGCAGACGTGACTGCCGATATCTCCATGATATTTTACATGGGAATTGAAGAAGAAGGAGGATCGTTTCAGTTGCTTAGTGAAGGCACTCAAAAGGTGTGAACTTGCGCTTTATTGATATTCGATACACTGACAAGCTCACAATTATGTGGATGCTATAGGGAATTCCCGATGAAGTAGTTCTCGCTGGCCATACTCCTCATCAAGGGAATTTTGCATTTGTGGTGTCTGGAGGTAATAGTGCTAGTGGAAACTGACAGAAAAATCAGATTGCTCAAGTGTGGATTTGGTTTTTTGCCTCAACAATTCATTCTCTAGATCCCAACAATGAACCACCGCCTGTTGGAGGTCCATACCCACCTCGTTACGATGGCATCCTGACAGATTTAGACCAAACTGCATTTCTTGGTAGTAAGATTGATCCGAAAGGGTTGTGGACTTTGAAAGGTATGCACACTTGCTTTCTGGACTTTTGTCAGCGTACCAGGAGACTCGAGCTGGAATTGAAGTTTGAACATGCTTTGACCACAATTATTGAAACTCAAATGTAAATTGCTTTAGATGTCCTTGTAAAGCATTTCGTAGAACGTGCCAAAACAATCATTCAGAACTATCAAACACCCATGCTGGATCCTGCTCATCTGATTCGATTGCCCAATGGATTTGGTGGATCTGATCCTAATGTGTTTATTGTACAGAAGACGTTACGTGCTCCGTTTCAGGTTGGAAATCACTTGCGTGTTCATTATAGCCACAAGTAAATCTTCTTTTTGCTAAAATTCCTTTGTTTGAATCTCGAATTAGTTTGATGTAAGCTTCGTATCACAGATATCTGATAATTTAGATGCGAAAGAAGTTCTTAACAAAGGTGAGGTTCAGCTTCCGAATCTCTGATAATGCAACAATCATTGATCCTTTCTTGTTAGCTGATCGCATCAGTGGTCCGTCATTGACCAAACTGATCAGAGAACGAGCTACAGCATTTGATGAAAAGTTTGAAGATTTGTTTGGTTTGAGCAAGAAGGGGTTCACTTCAGATCAAGTGGATTTCGCAAAGACTTCTCTTGGGAGTTTGAATGGTGGGATTGGGTATGTAGAGAGTTGAAGATTGTTGGGCCATTCCGTGGTGATTGCAGCCATCGTTTTTTTGCTGAAGTTCTTTCTACAAATATTAGATACTTTTATGGAACGTGGGTCGTCGATCGTGCCGAAGTAGACCCTGACACCGAGTTTCTTGAAGAAGACGACGACGACGAAGCTGAAGATGATTATTTTGATACAAGTGGATCTAGAGGTGGTCAGAAGAAGGTCAAGGCCACGCCTAAGCCACAGATTGAAGGACCGATAGAGTTGTTTACTGCTACGCCGTCACGGCCGTTCTTTCCGAGGGGGTTTTTGTGGTATGTTGGAGAGTGCGACCTGAAAGGATGATTTGTATATAATGGCCATTTTTTCTCCATCACAGGGATGAAGGATTTCATTTGCAGTTAATTGGTAAATGGGATAATGAGTTGAGGTACGTTAACCCTTATCTATAATGATACCGTATCGGTTGTTTTTTTGCTAAGCACCTTCTCACAAATAGTCTGGACATAATTGAATCATGGGCAAATTTGATCGAAGATAATGGATGGGTTGCTCGTGAACAGATTCTTGGAGATGAAGCACGTAGCAAGGTTTGTGATTTGTTTTTGTGTACTGGAAGACACCGTTCCGTGCATTGATTTAGTGTTACATATTTTTTCGCAGGTTCCAAAAGAATTCGTCACACAATTTCCACACCACGCCAACCCTCCAACTCTCATTTTACCTGTTTGGGAGTTTATTGAGAGGTTGCAACATCAAGCTGATCGTGTTAGCATTCCTGGTTCAGGTCAGTCTTGACGTACATCCGTCAAGAGATCCCTTTTTTGTTATTCTCCAAACTCAAGCCCACCCTCCTTCCAGAACCAATGATTGGCACAAACGATCCTGTATATCTCACACAACGTCATCTGCTCGACAAGGAACTAGCCATGAGCTATCTGAAACGCATATACCCCAAATTCAAGCTCCAGTACGAGTGGTTTAGAAGCACTCAGTGGGGTGAAATTGAAGAGTGGGGCAGAACGAGTCGTAGCACTGAAGCGTATCGATGGAGAGGTCGGAAAGGTGTTCATACTCTGACGTCAGGTAGAGTGCCAAAAAAAAACAAAAGTTCGCGAGAGAAGCATTGACACTTTGTTCACATACAGGTCTCGATGACTATCCGCGAGCTACCGACCCAAGTATTGGTGAATTGCATGTCGACTTGTTATCATGGGTTGGATTCTTTGCAAAGACATTGCAAAGTGTTGCTGAGCAGATCGGATTTGAAGAGGATGCTGCCTTGTATGCCAAGCATGTTAAGGATGTGGTGTATAGTCTTGAAGGTACATCCTTTCTGTGTTTGTTTCTGTTTTCGTCTAAAAAGCTAAGGTTCCTCTGCTGAATTCAGATTTACATTGGAATGAAGCAGCCAAATGCTTTTGTGATTTGACTGTTGGTAGTCATGGTATGTAGTCTGTTATGAGGATGTGGCTATCCCTACAAGCAATACTGACGTTCGTTTATATTTTTTTGTCAGGAAAATCGGCTTTTGTAGTTCACAAGGGCTACGTTTCACTCTTTCCATTACTGCTTGGATTGTTACCTGCCAATGCTACTCAATTGGGAGCTACGTTGGATCTGATGAAGGATGAACAGCATCTTTGGACACCGTGAGGAATTTATATTGCGTGGAGGTCCTTTTTTTCCCTCTTCGCTGACAATGCCTTTTTCTCATCTAGATATGGGTTAGCATCTCTATCTCAATCTGATGCGTACTTTGGTACACATGAGAACTATTGGAGAGGACCTATATGGATTCATTTGAATTATATGGCACTGTGGTCCTTGTACAAGGTATAGAAAATATTTGATTGGTGCCTTTCTCGTCCCTTTTTTTACTCACCACTTTTTTCCATCAGAATTATATGCACGTTCCTGGTCCATACCAAAGTCAAGCCAAGACAGTGTATAAGGAATTACGTGAAAATCTCATTAACAACATGTTTAGTGTGAGTATTCAAACCTTGATGATAACAAAAAATCTGCTTAAGATGATATATGATATTGACTTGTCAACATCGTAGGAATACCGTCGCAGTGGATACTTTTGGGAACAGTATTCACCTATAGACGGACATGGTCAAAGGTCACATCCATTCACAGGGTGGAGTTCACTGATTACGTTGATTATGGCTGAGGTTTATTAAAACAGGTTGAAGGTTGTATATGTTTTGCAAATGAAACAATCAGGGATACCCACAAAATTTGGTGTTTTTGTTACGTGTGTTTTGGAGTTTGTGGCGTTTGGAAGACATTGTGTGTTTTGCAGACGGACTATAAAAGAAGAAGCCTAACTGGACCAGAACGTCGTCACGACCATTTCTTGGGATGCCCTGGGTGGAGATCCGTTACGAACTCAAAAGTCTAATATGCAATTTCAGGTCACCTTTCACTCTTCCCACACTACTTGGATTGTTGCCGAATAATGCTACTCAATCGGGAACGATGTTGAATGTGAGAAGGAGCAGCATATTAGAACCCTGCTGAGGAATAAAGGGGAGTCCGAATTTATATGAGCCATCCTCTACAAACGCTGCCCGCATAATTCTGCTCTTCTCATTTCCTATTCCATGTCGAGTCATGTCTGTGTGCAAAGAGCTATCGAAGAACTTCAGCAGCACAATGTTTGAGGTAAGTGGCTTTCGGCACGTAACCACGAAAAAAAAGCGGTCAGCAATTTGCGACAAATGGTGACACGACTTTACAATCTCATAGTACTTTTGGAATCAGCAGCATGCATCGAGATAAGGTCGCATCCGTACAAGAAGTATTAGTTCACTATTTACTTGGAAGTGTATTGAACAATATATGGTAGTTACAAAGAGAGTCTCTTACTACCAAGTTCATGTGTGTACGTGTTGTTGCCTATGCATTGGAGACGATGATGTGCGTTAATTCATGAGTTCCAATGAACGTTAGCAGAGTACAAAAAAAACCAAGTGACATAACATATCTGTATAGAATCCAAGCATCCACCAAGAAAGTGTCCATCCACCCATCATCTTTCAAATCAACCAATAACCCAACTGTCAGTGACCCAGAGAGGAATGGCAAGAGAGCGTCCCAATTGAGTCTGGAAGTGTTTGACGTTTCCAGCCTGTGTATTGCACTGAACATTTGCAACCAGCGGCACTTTCTCAAACCACCAATCATGACATTTGTATTAAATTCACAGCTAGAAATGGATGGGATTGCCGAGACAAACCCGCGCACTTCATCTTTGCCTTCTGCCAATGACTAGAGTGTAAGGTATTTCTGGTACGACCGCAGCAGCTAGATTGGCAGCTAGCTCCTTTCGAGCGATTAAACGGTTACTCTGGGAGCCTCCTCGAGGGTATGATAAGTAAGAAAAACAAAAGATGTGAATCCCTTGTTTTCCTTGTTGTATTGCCCCCAACACCACAGGCATCTTGCCATTCCTCATTGAGATTCTTGTAAGAGAGATTGATTGATTTGTAAAAGATTTGATGGAATTGGATGGATGAGTCCGTAGATGGATGGTCGAAAAATGTTGGGTTTGATGTTACGACAAAAGCTCAGGAGAAGGCTTGTTTTGTACCCTCCAGATAATAGTTAGAGTAGCAATAATTACGCGCCTAGAGCACCTCCAATCAGTATTCTCTCATTCAAGGCTGCACTTCAATCCATAAATCACGTAGAAATCATGATTATCACAGTGTCAATGTTGTTCTTTTGACTAGCCCTCTATTGTGTCGAGTTCGCTGGTTGAACAAACAACATTAGTCCATAAATGCCCTTGGAATATCCAAAATCACGTCTCTGCTACCTCCTTAACGCCCTTTACATGTTGTCAGTCGTGTTTACATGAGTTCGTTTTGGGAGATTATATGATGACAAGCTGATTCAAATGGCAAGGCCACTGCGAAACAAAGCCGTCGTTATGACTGACTCTAAAGGACAGATCTCTACCAGGAGGGTATGTACGCTGTAGTCCTTCATTGTCAAAGTCAGTTTGTTCTAATCTGACCAACAGTGCATGATGAACAAGTTACTTACTAGAACTCTATGCATCTTCATTACAGAATGGCGAGAATGGTGTCTACCGTCAAAACAAGTTCTTTGCCGTTGGTGTTGGTCGGTACGAATCTCAACATCAAAAACACGTTTTGTTGTGATGGACGTTCATTACAGTGGTTTTACCTCGTGTCACGACCAAATACGGAAGACCTTGCTCTAAAGGATGCTCATATGCTTGATCTACGTACTAACTCGATGTTCCATATAGGAAAACTGGCATCAAGGCAAAAGAAAACGTAAAAGTAGACGACGATGGTATGGACAATATTGAAGACTTTTATCTGTCTGAACCAGAAGAACAAGAACAGGACGATGAAGTAGAAGTGGATCAACAGCAGCCACCTCAACAACGTGGACGAGTTAGTCGAGGAGGAGAACGTCAACATAGTGATGTCGATTCGGCTGCCCACAAGGAGACAAACTCGCACAATCGTCTTAATTCTGTAAATGGAAGCAAGAAGAAGCAGGTGCCACAACAGCAGCAACAGCAAGAGCAGAGAAGGAAGAGTGAGAAGAGTGATAGGGCTGGCAGATCTAGTCGCCACGAATCTGTGGATTCTATGGATATAGACTCGTTAGAGCAAAATGCACTGCGTGGATTGGGTAATTACTTTTAAACTCAAATGTAGCTTCCTTTTTTTGCTACATTGAGATTGACATGCACTTTTCATGTCGTAGCACGACGTACATCACGTACATCTGACAAACGTACCTCTATATACTCGTCCAACCACAGCACTCCCACATTCGCAGATATTGAAGGGTCACCAGATATCACAATGGGCGATGACGACGATGATCCTGATATGCCAGACTTCCAACTAAATACAGTCTACAGCCCACATAAACTCATAAGATCTGTTATACTCCCTCCAGACCCAGCATCTGCATCCAGAATAGGAAGGACTAGTAGTAGGCCTACCAACGATCGTAAAAGTAATCCATTCTTGGAAGATCGATTGGATACAGAGATAACTGCTGCTGAAATACTACAACATCTACGTAACAACCCCGCTACCATAAAAGCTCCACCTTCTCCTACTGCGTCCAATAAATCAGATGCAGACGACGATGAAGTTAATGAAGACGAAGAGGAAGAAGGAGACCGAGAAGAGCCAGCCAAGGCTGCAGATGAAGACGATGATGAAGAAGAGGACGATGAAGACGATGAGGATGTTAGTGCATCTGTTTTGACGTATCGGTCTGTCAGATCACCTGTAAAGCCAGCCAGCTCAGTCACAAAGTCAGCCAGCTCCTTCAAACGTAGTGTAGACGCATCAACAAACACACCGAGGGTGCCAAAGCCTACTATCAGACAGCCAAGTAGTAAATCACCTCTAAAACAGGCTACACCCAATACCGCGAAAAAGATACCCACGACCGCCACGAAGAATATTGGTGATGGTGCTGCTCCGAGTAACAGTAAGACAGCATCAAAGGCTACCGCATCCAAGTCGGTAGCATCGAAATCTACATCTACGTCGTCGAAATCTACTACCATATCAAATCCACCCACCAAAACTCCTTCCAAATCTGTAGTAGCAAGATCCTCAGCTGCAATTACCCCTGCTTCACACACATCTGTGTCCTTGTCTCCACGACCGTCCGTATCTTTGTCACCTCAGAAACGACAACGAGAAGAAGAGTCCTCATCTTCGGAAGAAGAATCGTCGTCATCATCTGAAGACGATGACGATGAAGAAGCAGGAGAAGGCGAACAAGAACAAATGGTCGCAGTCACAAAACCAGCAGCACCAACCTCATCCGCCCGCAAAAATGCCAGAAAAATAATAGAGGAGGTTGACGAAGAAAAACAGTCAACTGCCGATAATCCAGCCCATGATAATTCAATGGATGTCGATCGGGATGCTTTTGAATTTTCTGGAATACAAGATGAAGATGATACAGGTCACGGAGCTGAACGGCCTAGCAATGAGGGTGGCCAAGAAGGTGATGCATCTAGTGAAGGCGAATCTAGTGAAGAAGAGGTTCGACCTGCCGTCAACAAGGGCAAATCGAGAGCTGAGCCGGTAGGTAATTTCAAAAAGTAGTCTTTGCTTTTTTTGTCTGGCTAAACATTTTACAAAACTAGATAAATGAGCATGTCACATCACCCAAGAAGCCAACTAAGGCCGGTACTGAGCAGTCTAAATCTCCTATGAAGGCTAAAAGCAGCAGTGGTAGCAGCAAGAATCCAATTCGTCGTGTCAATAAGAACCCCAAAAGGACGAAAACGACAGAGTCCACCTTGGTTAAGGATGAGTTTATACCAAATCCTGGTGATGGTCTAGTTGTGGATGAAAATGGCCAACGAAGGAGTAATCGAAACCGTTATAGTCCTTTGGATTGGTGGAAAGGGGAACGTGTTGTGTTGGGCAGGCGAGAATCTGGTACGTCATGTTTCATATCTGCGATTTTTGTTGGTCGTGGGTTACGTACAAATCTACTTGCTCTCATCTGACTAACAGAAATTGCACTCAACCCTTTCTAGGGTATTGCCCGGTCCCTGTTGTAAAAGAGATTATTAGAGTACCCAAGGAAGAACCAGAAATCAAACAACGTAAACCTAGGCCAAAGACCAGTAAATCGTTTACACCTAACGATGAGGATGTTCACGAAGGTGGCGGATCATCGTCTGGAGCAGCTAAAAGATCCAAATCAACAAAACTTCCGAGGGCTAAACCTACGCATGTGCTTGCTTACGATTATATCGATGAGGCTGAAAAGCAGACTAGTAAGTGTGTTTGTCGTTACTGGTTGCTTCCTCTTGGGGAAGCATTTCGAAGTTTGGAATTGTGATTTTACTGTTCTATCTAATCTGATATTCAATTTTGTAAAACAGTGGTTGGCGTGAATCCGGGAATTGTTGAAATGAAGCCAGTACAGAATGCCGATTTCCTATTTACGAGACTCTTTGACGAAGGACAGTTCATGGCGTCTGGTTTACTCGTCTTGCCGCCAAACACTAGCAAGCCCTCGAAGAATTCAGCCAATTCCTCCATGGTATTTACCGTCACGGATGGTGAAGTCGATGTGACTTTGAATGGAACACGATTCAGGATTGTTGCTGGTGGTATCTTCTTTGTGCCAAGACGTGAGTATCCACCAAATAAGCCGGGGCTCTTTTCATCGCTATGTTTTGACGTTTTCCCCCTATTCTTGGATGTTTTTAGAAAACGAGTACTCATTCTTCAATCCTCTCAAAGACGAGGAGGCACGAATGTCCTTTGTGCATTGTACAGAAATCGTTGTTGCCGTCGCTGTAGACTCGGCAGACAGTGATAAGGATAAGGATCCAGATACGGGAGCTGGTGGTGCTGGGTCTAGTGGGTCGAATAGCAAGAAGAATAATGCTAGAAACGGCAACAAGGTACAGAAGACGAAAAAGACCAAGGGGCGTTGAGAAGGCACAACAATTACTAGTAGGATTGCAATGTTGTACCGTTGGGATTGCTTTCCTTGGGCTTTTGTATGCTTATTCTTGTTTATGAGGGGAGACCTGATAAAATATATTCATTGATTTTTTGCGCATGTAACTGGCGTGTGGTTATGGTGTGTGTGAAGCATACAGTTTTAGCAACTAGACAGATTTTTTTGTTTATGAGATTCTAGATGCTTAGAAGAATTAAATACCATGTATGCTAGTCGTAAAGGTTTTGTACCGATAGATTCAAACACGATCTTCTATAAACAAACAAGGCTCCGAAAACGTAGGCTCCCGATTTGGCACCACTAAATACCAATGATACTCCAGAATAAACCAAACTAGCAACCTTGCGAGACTTCGAGGGCAGTTTGGCAATAAAAGACTATCAGAACCCCATAAAAATCCACCCAACGTATCACTACTGGAGACGAGGGTTTTTGAGGCCACGAAGCTGAGAAGCCATACGAGAATGTACGTGCACGGTTTTTTTCTTGCATTTCAGCAACAATGACAACACAGCAGGGCACATACTGCGAGCACTGAAAGCTTGATTCGGTGTTATTCATGTCTGCATTCTTTCTTTAGCAGTTGGGCTTGACCTGTTTTGTTGATCAGTTTGGGGATTAAGCAACGAAAACCCGTCTAGCGTGTACATACTGATTGACACTCAGAGTGACGTGGACCCCATAAACCAGGGTATAGACGAGAATCACTAGGACTCCTCTTTTGCGTAGGTAAAAGAAAATCATCTCGTCAGACCAGATACTCTGAAACCAAGTAAACACCAAGTTCATCATGAGGATGAGAAGGCGCAACCCATTGCAAACCATTCGACGGGTGCCCTATTCATCCAGCCAAAATGATGCGATTGATAAACCAGCTGGTAGTCCTGAGCCGTTTGTCGTTTTGCATTGACAAAAAGACGACACCAGTCTGCATGATAATTGTGAATTCAGTCACGACCACCAGTTGAAGTAAATATCTGTGGGAAGTCATATGTAAGCTTTTCAGCAAGAAAGTCGAATGTTCTTGTGAATCGGTATGGTTGGAATATAATTTTTCTGAACAAAAAAAAAGAGTACAACCAAGAGCTGCAGTTTACTTGAGCGTAAACAGCACAGTGCTCAAACCCTCACGAAGCGGATGTCCGACAATCACAGGAGACGGTATTTCAATATAACTCTAGTGCCCGACCGGAACGTCATGTACCAGTAACAAGTTGGCATTCTTCACTGTTAGGCCGTAGCCATAAAGTATCTCTCAACGACGTGACGAGACATTCAGCTTGTTCGACAACAATAAAGACAAGCTCCAGGAACCACCTAATATCCATTATTCGATGCGTGAAAGGTTGTTCATCTCTACTTGTCCAGTACGTGAAAAGAAGAATGTAAAGGCTCAATGTATTGTTTGTTATGATGGTTTTGAGCAAGATGCAAGATGGTGTCAAAGTCGAGGTTCGAGGAAAACGATTTTTACATCATGAATGCTATGATTTGAAGAAGGCCATTGAATCTGGAGTCAGAGTCAGAGCCTGATTGTTAGTTTTAATATCAATAGATAGGAGTGGTTATTCTTGTTAGTAAGAGAGGGATGTGCATAAGTCGGTGTAGTGTTTCTAGCTGGCTAGCTGGCAGGGGATGCGTTTAGAAAAGGTTGCTAATGTACGAATGTAGCTTGTCTTTAAAAATAAATAAATCTGATCTGTATATATGTCGTGACGCGTCGAAAAGGTTCAATTTACCAGCGAAACTTCGCAGAACGTATTGGCGTCTTTCAGACGCCTTCAAAGGTCTGACCTTTTTCTATGTCGTATCAGGGCAGTTGGTATGGACCGAGAATCCAAGTCAAACAAAAGAGAGTCCAAAACATATGAGCGACACAGATTGAAAACGAAAAATAAATTTATCAACTTGCTTCTAATCTACACTGCGATAAAACCAACAACCCTAAAAACAAATGTCCCCTTTGCTTTTCTATCTCTCACAATCTTGTCTCAGCGACGACCAGCTCCCTTCTTAAAATTGAATTTAACCTTTACAGCATAACGAATCTTGGCTTGATCGGTCTCATACACGATATGTTCATCCTGGAAAAAACAGCAGGAACGAGATTACCAGCTATTCTCGATAACTAAAGAACGACATCGCATTCCTTGGCCGAAACTTACATAAAGCAATTCACCCTTTTGACGACCAAAGCTTTCTGGCATCTTCTGAGTTGCAACAGGACTAACACGGGTTGATAGGATGTCAGTGAGAAAGCATCACGGTTGGATACGGGACCAAACTACATACCCCATAGGAATGAGCAAGTTTGGATCTCCAGGATGAGGAATCCATTGAGAAGGCGCTGATCCACCGATACCTAAATCGGACGCAGTAGAGAACCAGAAAGTTGGAGAAATCCAAACACTTAATTGCGAAGTCTCAATACCTTTGGTTGAATGTGTCCCAGCTGGCAACTTTTCAACATATTCAGCCTTGATTCGTTCATAAGGTTCACCAAGTAAAACCTTCAAGAAAAGATGACTGTTTAAGCTTGGGAGAAAACCACAATCTTCGAAAACTCCTTGAATGACATACTTCAGACAAGAGGAGAACTCCTTCGGGTTGCTGAGCATGTGCAAAACAATAGTTGGCAGACTAGATTGACAAGAAGGAACAATTAACAAACGACCCTTAGGTTAACATGTCAGCAACAATAGCTGAATTCTCGCCTTGGTGACAAGATTCGCAAAGTAAATCCCTTTGCCAAACATGTATCCTATTTGAAATGTACTGTGAGGTTGAAACTCTTCTGACTAAAAAAATTGAAACTCAACCACAACATACCCGTCGAGGGCGCTTCTGGCGGCGCGATGAGTAATCCCTTGGAAAAAATACCACCAAAATTCGTCAACCTCGACCCATGCCAGAGCAAATGACGTACTCCAGGAATACGTTTCGTTGCTTTTGCAAACCGTGTATCCTCTCCTTCCCTTTTGACTTTGAAGATATCCAAGACCTCAAGACTATATTCCTGGTGCGTTGGCGCATGTGTAGAGGTAGTGCATTCAGAAATCATGTTGAATATATCAGAACCACGTTCAATAGGTTCCAATTCAGTCTTGAGAGAGCGGTAATGAATGTCTATCGGATCCTCATCAGTATCACCTTCTCCAGCCTGGATGATTTGCTGAACGATTTCCATTTCAGATAAGGTGTCGAGAAGCGTGATTTTCTGACGGACGGCTGAAATACGAGAATAAGAACCAAGAGCCAACGAGGGGCAAGCAAACAATAATACCTTCAATACTGTCAATGACAACAACTTGATTTCGTCCAAAGTCATGTGGAATGAGGGAGTAGAACTCATTGCTGAGATTCACCATTTGCAGTTTCGATGAACCACCACGAGTCAAGGATCCAGAAGGTTCGACATCAGTCGCTGGATCAACGACAGTACCACCAGGCACGACTTTTGACAATCGGTCGAGTACAATATACGCTTTTTTAATTTGACTTTTGCTCAACTTTCCCAGAGGCATCTTTTTGGCATCAATCTCGAGTTCAGCTAGAGTCTAATTCATGATATGTAATGAGTAAACTTGTGGGTGTCTGAATGATGTCGTCGAAAAAAAAAATTCCAAGCTACAACAGAAAGACATATGTCGTACATTTTTGATCATTTGGACATCAAATATCATCTTCATGAGATCCTTGACTGGTGTAGGCAAAGTGGACTTGCTACCTGCTACAACATTTGACTTGCCAAAGTCCTCGTCGACATGAGTTTCAACCAGATTATATTTGCCAGGAACCTAAGTGTCAAATATCGAATGCCCGTCAGATACAGCCTCTTCTTCATAAATGCCAGATGCTCTGTTTTCTGACCTTGCGGAATACTTCACCAAACTCGTTTCCTGTCTTGTCAGTATAAATTTCATTGAAAGATTCAATGAGAGCTTGTTTATTTGGATGTTGAGCGACCTAATTGAGGAGAATAAGATTAGCATAAAGATTAAACACCGAGATTTGGTTTTGTCTTACCTTATTGGAGCCTTGAGTTGTGTTTTGACGACCCCTGCGAAAAACAAAAGAGTTAATACAGCTCACATGATAGCAATTCAAACCCAACCTTACCATGCTGTAAACAAGACACATTCTCCACGACTTGAATCAGGAATCAAGGCTTGTATCTTATAGTACGAGTTCTGGTTCTGAGATATATCAACCTTGGTCAGAGACACTGAGTAAATGAGTCCTTGCTCACGCAATACGTGATGAGTATCAGCGACATTTGATTCAAGTTCGATTGGAATTCCATCCTTGACACGGAGTTTGACCTTCTTTTCACCTCGTTCTTCTTCAAGATTCTGTGGTTTGGAATTATTTTTTAAGAATTGCACTGTGATACGTTCTCAATGTTAAATACATACACGAGGGCGTTTGCTGCCTGCCGATGGTCCCGCCTCTTCGTCTTTGCGATTGTGCTTCAAGAGGTACTTTGGTACATTGTACTTCAACCTCTTCTTTTGTTCCGCACAGTCATGAATCCATTGGACGTCAACTACATCAATACCAGCTTCTTGTGCTTGTACGACCTTTGATTAAAGGAAAGATGATACAGTCAGACACTCAAACTCAGTACACAAAGCAAAAAACTACATTTCATGCACCATGTTCTAAATCAACAACAACAACCACCATAATACCTTTGTAGACGACTTTTCAACGTCAGCAGCATTGGTGATGAGCAAAGTGACTGAAGCATCAATCTTCTTCGAGACAGTGCCACCATTTTCCTCGACAATTTCACCCAATGCAGCATGAGTAGCTCCCAGGGTGCCACAAAAGGCCAACACCTTTTAGTGGAAAAGTTAGATTATCAAGCAGAAAAATGGATCTGAGCTTAAAATCTGTGGCTATACCTTTCCAGCCAAAGGTTTGTCAGAGTCAAGTTCAAGCTCTTGAACTTTGGCTCGCAATTCCACAGAAGTCATCATCTTGGAAACCGGACGTTGCTGAGTGACCTGACGAGACGAATTGAAGATTAATTTTCCAAAACACTACAGTCTCTATGCACGGAGCGATGAAAACTCACTTGTGGCATAAGACGAGGAATCGGATTGAAGATAAAGTTTCGAAAGTAGTCGACTTCAATATCCTGGACTGTAACAAATGGTGACAAGACAGGAGTGTCTGACTTTCCAATACATGGTCCCCAATCATGAAAGACAGGACTATATATACATTTGAGGGTTTGTGAGTGCACTTGATCTGCGAAATCAAACGACGTTGACCATACCAGAAATAATGACCAGGAGGAGAGGTATATACAAGACGACTAGAGTTACAATCTGTACACATCTGTGCCACACCAAACGTCATAGCATCAGACAATGCAGCAAACAAGAGATCATCGTCCGATTTTGCAATGTTGATATTGTTGGCGGCCAATAATTGCTGGAATATGGCAATTCGAGTATTCCATTTCCCTCTCATTTTGGGACCAACAGCAGCATTTATTTCATCACGGATTCGATGTAAAACTCGAGCTTGAGCAGCATAAGGGCTTTCGTTGATGGGAGTAGCGGCAGTAGCGACTGAAACATCCGTCTTGACTTCTGGCTTGACCTCCATCTTGACATCATCGTCGTCATCAGCACGAGCTTTGCCCTTGCCCTTTGAGGTCTTTGCTTTTGACTTTGATTTTCTAGGTGGAGGTGCTTCATCGTCTTCTACGACTATAACCTCTGGTTCTGGTTCACGAGCTGTTGCTGCCTTTCGACCTCGTTTCGTCGGACGAGGTTTATATTCAGCTTCTTCATCAATTGTTAGGTCAACACCTTCATCTTCATCATCAGACACTGGAGCCTTTTTGACACGTTTCTTGGGTACTGGAGTTGGTGGTGCATCGACTTCTTCTTCTGGTGCTGCAGGAATAGGCAATCCAGCGCAAAGAGAATTGATGACAGATTCTAAGGATAGTTGGTAACTGAGAATTCCGGGATGTTTTGAATAAGTTAGACTCACTTGCATAATCTCGTAAATTGTCATATCCATCAAAGTCAGTTGGTGCATTCACCTCTGCTTTGTGCATCGAGAAGAAACAAGCAGGATGATGCCATCCTGAAAATGAAAGGGAAAAAAGGTCAGCCTACATATCTACGACATCCCGGGAAGGATCCACCAGCAAATACGCCTCGAAACTCAACACCACACCTGGAACAGCACCACTCCATTTCTCATTCTCACTGAGTACAGGAAGCGATAACCGCAGCTCTCCTTTCTCCAGTTTTTGTTCACAAACTCGACATTTTGCTCGGCTTGAAGCAGCATATTCGGCAACAAATCCTTGATCTCCAGTAGGTTTCTGATAGGGTTGAGCAGCAGCAGCTGGAGAAGAATTCACACCACCTGGGAGCCCAGTGAGAGCTGCTTCGACGGTTGCCATGTCATCAGGTCGCAAATTATCGAAACCTGGAATGGCGGCAGCGACGGGAAATCTGGATTTTGCCTTTCCGCGTTTGAAGTAGCATGCTGTTGATGGAAATGATGGCAGGTGTGACATGGCGATGAATGTACAACGACTTGCAAAAGTGGAGCTTTACCAAGATGATACCATCCCACTCCGATATGATCGCTGTTAGGAAGAGCATAGTGTTCGCCAATACGGACAGAGCCTTGAGCAATAGTACTTTTGCTAAGAATGGTCAAACAGTGTTAGGTCCTTGCAGACGATGATTAAAACTGACGAGAACAATCAGGGAACTGGTATGAAAGAACAAAATTTACCAAGATTTGCAAGAAGCGCGACCACTTTTAGCATACTCTAACACGACATCTCCAGCGTTCATGTTGACAAGATGTTGATGCAAAACACTCTTTGGCGATGGATTCTTTTTAGCTCCAGTAGTGACGAATCAGCGTATCTACTTGTGATGTGTATGACCTGACTGAGAAATCAAGGGGTTAAAAAACGCTTGTCTGATACAGCATGAAGTGTCAAAACAACAAATCGCAAGCTTTTAACACAACAAACGATGGCAACGGGTCTGATGTTGTTACCTGGTTGATATATATAGAAAAGAAGGCCAAAAGCTTCGCTGCTTTTATTCCTTGTTCGAGTGGTTCTCTGGCAAACTCACGCTGCGAAACCCGATCAGAAAGTGACTGAAGCACATTAAAACTTGTACTCGCGACGTGCATTTACGTGTAAATGTTTACAAATTTAATATGGAATATGGAATTAGGAGTTGCATTTCGCGATACATCCATCAAGCATATCTTAAGAAGACCGTAAGAGACTCATAAAATGAGTACGAGAAGCTGAGAAACTGAGAGATCACTTGAATGTCTAATGCAAGAATGTAAGAGCCAAAACGTTGCAGAAATTGTCTTCTTGTGTGTTGGTGCTTTGGAGAGGGGCTTGTTTTCGACAAGGTGACCCTATTTGCGAGAATATAAGTACCGTTACATGATGTGACTGGTTAAGTCCAGAGAATTGTTAGCTTGATTCTTTTCTATCTTCATTTGGCTTCTATTCGCGAGTCGCGACCAATGTCGGCTCAGGTTTTTTTATGCGAAATGTGGAACAACTACACCTTTTATTCAGGCTCGATCACCAGTATCAGAAAATTCATGCCAAATTTTCTGGCCTTTTCTTTCATTTGCTGAGCTCCAATGACTGGTTTGTGTTGAATTGCGAAAACCCTTTCCATTCGGGGCTGTAGTCGTTTCGCCAGCAGATGATATGACATTCCGTAAACCGTTCTAATATGATTCATGTAAATTTCTAAAGTTGGCCGGTTTGTTAGGAATCACGGTGGAGCTGGAGTTCTGCGATGTGAAACCACTGATTGTGACGGAAGAACTTCATGTCGCTAATGCATCTCCGGCATAGATCCGGTGCATAATATAACTTTCGTCATTAATTCCCCTTCGACAGGAACAATGCTGCTCAACGGTTTGTTACACTTCCGAAAAGCAACCATTCTCGAAACAACTTTCCATCAGTTTGCCTGCTTCCAAACCTATATGCAACTACTCTTTGTCATCATCAACAATCTCATAGCCAACTCATGAAAAACAGTAAAGAGGGTAACTGAATTATTAGGGCTCAAAATCCTAGTAGCAGTATTGATGCTGGTAGCAGCAATGAACAAACCACCGTTGTGATTCGAATTCTTCTCATATTGAAGCAAAGAAAAGGTGAAGACTGATTAGGCCTTTTGTAACACCATCGCTTCAGAACGTCATGTCAAGATTTGCTGCAAGAGTGTTCAGGGCTTATGTTTCACTGAATGTCGTTCTGTTGGGTCAACCCTTCTGAATCAGTACTTTGAGCAGGTCCAGATATGTTCGAGCGAATGATTCGTCGTTGAAATCCTTTGAGAAGATACGGAGAAGGCACCGGCCTTGTAATGTCCACCGTCCACCATAATTTGAGAACAATGGCCAGACAGTTTGTTTGCGTAAGAAGGGCACAGAGTCGACCATGACGTTATTGAAATGCAAAAGGCGTCACATCAAATTTCCAACTGAGTCCATCATCTTATTCAACCAAAAAATCGACCAGAATGTGTTTAGAAACACTCTGAAGAAACTCACAAGAATCCAAACACTTCCAATTTGTGTTCTCCACGTGTAGGTACGTGTAAATCTATGGAATCTTGAAATTTCGTTGGTAAAAAACTTTGGTCTTGTTGTGAGGCTCTGGCATTCGCACGTTTGACTTTTGGACACTTTGGAGCAAACAGAGCAAACAGGAAATAGACATGTCAGTGCGGCTACTCTGTGTAAATGGCAATGTTACCATTCGGCCAAATAATCTGGAGCCACTGGTAGGCTTCTTGACTTTGCTCCAAGACATTCAAGTAAGTCAGAAAGCTCAAATTGGACGTGCCAAGCTGTGGTTGTTGTTTGATTGATTCAAACTTGAAACAAGAGAGTCGTGTAATTATTCATAATCGTGTTATTCTGTTCCCTGTGGCAGTTGGTTAGATCTAGTCGTGGCACTGCCTGTTTATCGTTTGATTGCGCCGTGACGTTTATCGTTGGATTGTGCCGTCATTATATAAACTTTTTGAATCTTACATCTTCAATTGTTGGATCTGACGTTCCCGATCTTAGGCGGATACTACTGTTATCTCATGGCTTCCTGCTGATGCCCTGAATGCCGTTGAACGCGAGATTTACAAAAAGATTGACACAAGGACAAGAGTCTGTAAGTTACTGTACGCTACAAATTCCTTGTTCTAACTCTTACACGGCGTTCCTTTCACGACCTAGCTCCTGAGGCCAGTGCAAGGAGCGATGGCGTTGCCCTTGTTACATCGCCACTGTCATTATTCTCCAGCCTTGATCATCTGATATACGTGCCAATACCATCCTTAAAAGGATTCTACGTCGAGGGTGAATTCACAGTCAACTCGAAAGGAGGTGCTGTCTTAATAACACGTGTAGAGGTAGCCCTAGTTGGTGGCGAAGACAGTGACATCCCAGCCTTTTGGTTTGACTCTGAAGATGGAATTCGGCCACCGAATCCTGAAGCCGTAGTAAAACTCTTAAATGGCTGGATGGCTGCTATCGACTTGCAGCTAGTTCAGTCTTCAGATACTCCTAATCTATATGCAACAAAACCTCTTGGCGAGAGACAGGCCGCAATACCATTACCGTATCGTGCACCAGAATTGAGGAACAGGCAGGGTAGAGTTAACGCATCGAATTCCACCACATCTGGGTCTAGTAGCAGTAGTGGTGGTTTGGTTGTTCCTTTTAGTGGAGACCAGCCAGCAAGAGCACCATCGCCTAATACAGATCGAGCATTACGAAGTTTGGCTGTTGGATTAGGCAATCTTGGACTCTCAGTTGTTAGAGATGTCGCAGGAGCAGGCGCTGCCAATGTGAGTGAACGTCTTTCTTCGTTCATCACGTTCGTTTTCCCATGCTAACGAACTTACTTAGCGAGTGCAAGAAGCCGGATGGGGAATACTTGAAAGGTTTTCTAAAGTCTCCCAATTTGGCAAGGCCCGTGCTGGGGAGCTGATCTCACATCCACAGTTTGCTCCACTACTGCCACTTGTCCCTCCCAACATACGACAATCCATACTCTCGTCACGAGAGACATCAACAATGATTGAAGAATATCAAAACGCTGGTGACTATCTAGCAAAAGTAGCCTCAGAGTTCAGAAGAGATGTATTAGGTGTATCGCCATCAAATGCTCCACGACTCAAAGGTCCTATTGATACAAGCTGTGATTATGAGAACTTGGCTGTGAGCTGTGCACCAACTTGTCTGTTCGTTTTTTGCTCTCGTCGCGCGTGTGAATTCTCATCACCATTTGATACTAGATTGGACTCTCGCATGGACGTGAAGAGTTGGCTGTGTCTGCTGATAGGTGGCTTCTATTATATGATAATACAGGACGACTACTGATAGATCCAATGACGCTTCGTGAGATGATATACAACGCTGGATTGGAAGATGATGTGAGGCCGGTAGTGTGGATGTATATGTTGGGAGTTTATCCATGGGCGTCTACTGAGAAGGAGCGAAATGAAATTATGGAGCTGAAAAGGTATTGCAATTGTCACCTTGTATCGCTTTTTTTGTGTCGATGCGTTTGACCATTTCTTTTCTTTTTCAGAGCTGAATACGAAGCAATGAAACGAGAATGGACAATCATACTAAACGATGTTGACAAGGAAGATGTGGCCAATGGTGTACCACCAGGTCAAATAAATTCGAATGCTCAAGCTGGTGATGAGCGGGAAGACGGTGATGTGTTGTCGAAGTTGAAGGAAAGGCGGTATCGGATTGGTATGTGTCCCAGACATGAATGACCCAGGTCTCTGTTCTTGTTTTGGTTGTCTTTCCTCGTTACCCAATCATTGGATACATAGAGAAGGACGTTGTACGAACTGATCGCACGGAAGCCTTCTTTCAAGAACCCAAGTCACCATCCTCTCCAGTATCAGCTGATGGTGAAGAAGGTGCTGTACCATCTGGTTCGCAATCTCCTCCAGCATTATCACCAACAGCCCTTCGAAAAACACACGCTGGAGACAAGAATGCGAATCTGTTGCTTTTGAGAGATGTGCTGATTACTTATACAGTATATAACTTTGAACTTGGTATGTGTCTTGCTGTGTCTGCCTTTCATATCGGTGTTCTCCAGTTTTAACGTGAGCTGTTTTTCTTTTTTGCCAAATCTAGGTTACGTTCAGGGAATGAATGATCTCCTGGCTCCTATACTAGCAGTCACAAGGGATGAGGTACGAGCTGCATCGTTTGCCATCGCATTCACAGATTTGAAATCTCACAGTCACTTTTGTAACTAACAGGTGCAGGCGTTTTGTTGCTTTGCCGGATTCATGAATCGTGGTGTCGTAAGTCGAGAGCTCCTCCTTGCATTGATGGGTTATGGCTTTGTTGTTTTTTAACCCCTTTTAAACCTCATTGTTTTCTCAGCAATTCAACTTTTATCGAGATCAATCTGGAATGCGAGCACAATTACGACGGTTGGAACTCCTCCTCAAGTTTATCGACCCATATCTATATCATCATTTGGTTGATACAGATTCCATTAATCTGTTTTGTTGCTTTCGTTGGATTCTAGTTTGGTTTAAACGAGAATTTGATTTTGGTGATACGTTCAGGCTCTGGGAGGTATGTGGATGTAACTCCTTGGTTTCTGAAAACCATCTTGGCTTCCTATCATAGCTTTTTTTGGTAATTAGACAATCTGGGCATGTCCATACACGAAACACTATCACCTCATCGTCGCATTTGCAATTATAAATGAACATCGTCGAAGTCTGATAACGAGTTGCAAAGCATTTGATGAAACCCTCAAAGTGAGTATTTGCTAAATCGGTTTTTCTTTTTTTGGCTTCAAATTGAAAATATCTCATATTTTCAACCTAGTACATCAACGACCTATCTGGCAAAATCCCCGTAGAGCCAACTTTAGAACGCGCCGCGGTCCTCTGGCAAGTCTTTTTCCACAAAATGTCAATCGTAATGATGGACAGACTCGGTATCGACGTCCACTCAAACTCTAAAGTATCTCCATTATCGCCCGACAACACCCTTGATGTAAATGCCAGCTCCAGTCAACAGGCAGCAGGAGGATATGGTACATGGGGTCCTACTCAACACCCAAACTCACCGCCAAAGCAAACTGCACCTGTTGGGCCAGGGAAAGCTCGCATGTTGAGCAAACCTGTGAATAAAGAGGATGAGTTGAGTGATGAGGAGTTGTTTGAGCTCATGTCGTTGCTCGAAACGGAGGGTAGTCGGTTGCCTTGATGCGTTTTATGTATTATATTATGGTGTAGCATTTGGGTCAAATAGATACAGCTGTGGTTTTTGGTTATTATATACATAAAACAAGTGTGTGGGGTTCTTTGCGAATCCTTGGGTATTTTTGCTATATACGATAAATGTGGGGGCGTGGGGTATCATGAGGCTACAGCTGTGAATTCCTTTTCCATGGCTAGAAACAGAAAGTTTCCAGAATGAGAAAAAAAAACACAATCAACCAGTAGTACAAAAAAAGCTGCAGATGAGAATACCTTCAATCCTCTTCCTCACAGTAACACGTCTAATCCTCAACCGTCTCCACTGCAACTGTCTATTTATCTGCCACAACAGAAAGAGAAATCCAACAATCACGACCAGCAAGCCCTCTCTCAAGCTGGCGGCAATGATTTCAGGGATGATGAGCGTCGCGTCATAGTATGGGCATACCGTGTTGCCTCCTACGACCCAACAGCCTTTTAATGATACCGAGTTATAATCTGGGAAGGTTTTTGTTTCAAGATTGTCGTGAGGACAAATATTCAGTGGGAATTTTATTTAACAAAACGCTCACCTATCCACAATCTATCAATGTTTGGAGTGTTGAGGAGCACGTTGTGTAAGTGTGTCGCTTCTATTGGTGATCTGGGTATAGCGAATCGGTATGTTGCGGGACACAACGAGTCACCGTTCCAGTAGTATTCTATTCCGTCTGGTATTGTCCACTAAACAAGAATGACGTGAGTAAAGGCAACAAATCACCGATGATTGAAAGTACAAAACGGTGGCAAAATTAACTGTCTAAGAAAAGAGACGAATGGGGCTAACAACCAAAAAACCCTTGAGATACAAACAGCTAATTAACTTACGTTATATGGATTCGTTATCGACCGACACGCAACAGGATACCGCACATCACAATCAGCAGCCGCCCATCTCCCGGAATCTTTATTCATAACAGCACACCGACCCTGATTACTCGGCTCAGCGACTTCCCACGTCCATATAGTACTCGCTAATGCATCCATTGAATAATTCTGCGTAAATATCGGCGTAAACCCACATTGTGCTACATTGACCAGATTCGTGGATGTGAATGGCGTCGTGACTGTATCCGTGACACTCGCAAACGAGTACGATAACGCACTTGTTCCTTGCGCGACGGGGTAATAAGGCGAATCAAACCCTCCTGTGCCAATCATCGATATACCTGTTGTAGGTCTCGAGCAGTTGGCGAGCGAGCCTACAGCGTCTGTGGATAGGAAGGATGTTGAGCCGAGACTTGCGGATGAGAATATTGTGTTGGCGTCTATGGATGTGTCGTATCTGGTTGCTGAGATGGTGTTGGATCCGAATCCGACTAGCAGTCGTTTGCCTACAAGAGTTAGATATTGACCTACAGGCCACCCGTTCGTTGTTGAGGTCTTGTTGGTGGTTGCGTCGAACGTTGTTACATAGTACGGGCTGATAAATCCCCAGCTGTTGTTGATATCTGCTCGATCACTGGCTAGATCTGCGGGCGTGTACATGGATGCGTTGCCAATAATGCTTAGCAGCGACGATGATAGTGTAGTTGTGCTTGCTGCTGCATTGGAATTGGGCGTCACTGCGAGATCGTTTAGATTAAGTATCAGGAACACTACGTTTGCCAGTAACTGTGTCGACGTTCCATTCAGCCAGGTTGAGAACTGGGGTAGTAGTTGTGGAAATGTTCTAATACTCTGTGAGCATATGTATCCGTTAATGTTCACATCGGCTCCTGAGGGTGATGGTGATGGACTACGTGTTGTAACGGTGGCTGTAGCTGTCAGGGTGTATGTCGTTACTGTCGGTGATGGAATAGCAGATGAATACGGCTGAGGGCACATCTGAAAGGTCTTCTGTTGTGCATCCCTAGCAAAGAAGGAAGGATTTGAGTTTTGACTTCTGAAATAGAAGTTGACCAAATACAACCAATGTAGTAAGCCCCAGCAAACGTTACCAATACAAGTCCAGTATGAGCCGCTGATACTTGACAGACAGAGGTGATGTGATGACATTCAGCTTCGCTGTCGAAACCACATGTGATGTGAAGAGACTCCCATTAAGACTGACACCATACCACAGTGCTCGATCTATTGGGAGTATAGACGAGATATCTCGCTGGTTCAATAAGCTATTGGCAAGCTAGTGTAAGGTGTTGAATTCGATTCAGGTTAGCTTTGATTCCAAAATGTCAAAACCCCGTCAGGAAACTTTTAATACCCAGGATGCATCTGTGGCGGCTGTGGCTACATTAAATATGCCTACGACCAACCAAAGTAAGGTCAGCATCATATTACATCGAGCTGCGATGGTTTTATGAGTCAAGGTGAAAGAATAGGCAGGAAGTTTGGAAATGACGATCTGGCCGAAGAAGAGCGTGTCGGGCAACCTTCGTGACTAAGTGAAGGTGTATTCATGATGTTTGAACACGTTTTTTCTTACTTTGCGGTTAGATGGAACGTTGTTTTCTTGTGATGTGCGTCCAAAAGTCCAAACGAAACTTGAAAATCCCACAATAGCCATATTAGCTGCCATACTGCCATATCACTCAGGCAAAGGGTACATGGCGTACTTTCTTGTCGGCACATTAAGGTCCTCGATGGGCGTTAATCAATGGGCACCTTTGAAAGGCGTATGTGTTCGACTACCTACTACGTGTCGATAACCGACACTTCTAAAAAAGCAATAAATAAATCCAGTGTCTTCAATGACGACAGCGAGCAACTAAACAACAGGAACCAATCAATAAAGGTATCATAAACTGTATTGGTATAATTATCTCCCCTTTGTTTTACTGGCAACTACAACTACTACTATAACTGGCCTCTAAAAGTACACTACCTGTATTCAGCACGATCACAGTCTCATTAAGGTGCGTTCAAGACATCCTTGGGTGGCAACTTTCCGAGGTAAGATGGCAAGTTGATATCACGGTTAGCAATACGCGTCATATAGTCCGAAAGAATCTTGTTCTTCATTCCCATCAGGGCGGTAGCTTGGATGGTGTACTTCCCGAAGAAACATCCGACAGCTATGGTCAAGAAGGAGTGCGGTTTTAGATTTATGGGTGTAAAAGAAGGCACTGTAGTTGATCACAGTGACAACGCTTTGGCTTACCAGTCTTGGTACCAATTGAAATCACTTGTCCCATAGGTTTCGTCTGTGCTGGGATGAAGCCTTCTTGGCCTTGTTTAATGAGACGTTTACCAGCATCAAGCCTCCAAATGTTTCGAGCAATACCAACACCCTCAGCAGTACCAGCATAGGCCAACTTTTCTTCAGGAATATTGGCAACATCACCACCACAGAAAATGTTGTCAGAGTTTACGACTTGCAAGTATTCATTGACCTGTATACAAAAGGGACGCTGGAATCAGAAACAAAAAGATCTTTTGGCTCTATATTCAGAGTAACACATACCTTAATGAAACCAGAAGCATCAAGACGATCCTCAAAAGCTTCCTTCATACTACTAGAATTAGGTTTGGGTCCAGTAGCCAAAAACACACGATCACAAGTCCAAGTGGCACCAACTGAACTCTTGATGATCTTGGTAGCCGATTCAGCACCGTTACCACGGACTTCAGAGTAATCAACGATACGTTGGTTCAAGATAACTTCGACACCCATCTTTTTCAATGTCTTTAGTGCCAATTGTTGAGCACGTTTTGGGCATCGTTTAAGGAGCTTGGTGTTACCGTCAATGAGGACAATCTTGCGGATTTCGGTAGGTGGAAACTTTTCAGCTATTTCACCAGCGATTTCGACACCAACTGGACCACCACCGACGATGACGATACGTTTTGCTTTTTCAAGAGCCTATTGATTAAAGAGTTAGATTCAAATCATTCAGTCGCCCGATACGATGCAATAGCATAACAAAATCGTTTGATATTGAATCAAGATTATGCACTTACAGCATATTCACTCTTGAGTTTCTTGGTACGGTAAATAGTAGACAAGTTCTTGCCCTTGATGAACCCAACAGAGTACGTGGATCCAGTAGCAACGATACAATAGTGGAAAGGGATGGTTTTGTCAGCAAGCTTGACAGCGTTGGGCAAGATGGATTTCACATATCCGAGTTCGAAACGACCATTCTTGATGTATTTGGTGTGAGCGACACGGATGTCAATTTCTGGTTTACACATTGCGGCGACCATTGCAGGGGTGAATTCGAAGTCTGAAGAGTATAGAAGCGTGTTAGTTTCATGAAGTGCAACCTGAGGCAAAAAAAAACCACCCAAGAGCTGGTATCTTACATTCTTTGGAGTCAATGAGGGTAACATGGAAGTGACCAATGCGATCGAGAATCATGGCAGCATGAGTACCACAGAAACCACCTCCAATAACGACTACGTGTCGTGGTCCAGATGGTTGCTTGGTCAAGGTCAAGTCCGTCATAGAACCAACTTCGAAGGAAGGTGTGAAACCTCTAATAACGGGTAACTAGAAAAAGGATATAGTTGTGTGAGTCCAGAAACATAAAAAAAGGTCAAACAATAAAGCAAAAACCCCAAAAAACAAAGTAGAACTTCATACCAAAGCCTTATGGATTTCTTTCTTGGTTCCTTCCAGCTTGGCCAACCAAGAATTAACATCACCTTCGCCATTTTCAGCCATCTTAAGAGTTCCTCGCAAATCATCATAAGACTTTTGAGACAAGTTCAAATCCATTCCACCGTTAACATCCGTAGGGTTCGTGGTCAAGAATTCTTCACCGATTTGACGTAATTGTTGCAAAATCAGTGATCGTTTACGTTCAGGGTCGGGTTCAGACTTGGCAGCTTGTTCAGCACTGCGAATAGCAACAGCCAATTCAATAGATTCTTCTGATACTTGGTTTTGTGAGTTGGTGTCGGTACTCTTGCGACGAAGGAAGGTCAGGAGCGTGTCGGATCCGAGGAAGTCATCCAAGACATCATCTTCGTCTTGGACAATGGGTGACAAGACTTCGATACTTCCCGGAATGGCAGCAATGGGCGAGGCGGGTTTTTCGTATGATTTACGGCCGCTTTCAAGATCGATACCACTTGGTTGAGGTTCAATGGGTGAGGGCAGCTTCACAGTTGCGAGCAGATTGGGATTGCTTCCCATAATGCTTGCTGCAAGACTGGCAGACGATGAAAAGACTGGCATATTTTTTGTATACTAGAGTTTAGGAGAGTAGCTGGTAAGAGCAATTTAAAGTTGAAAACCTATTACGGTTGTGTGCGGGAAAGACGTAGGAGTCAGCGCACCTTTGTTGCTTTTGCAGGGTTGGGGATGTGACCAATTTTGATTGCCCCTGACTTCTAGAAGGACAACCCTGCAACACTGCGTCGGATATACGAGGGTACGTTGTTGTGCCATATCAAAGTCGTGGAAGTGTTTGGCTGGTACGTGTTCAAATGCTGTAAAGTCGTAATAATTGCCGCAACAAGATATTGTGAAAAATCTCAACCCATTCCAATCCCGAGCTGTATCTTGCTTGGAAAACGCGCTCATCACGTTCATTCTTGATACTTGGCCTTGAATCTTGAATCTGCGAATCCTTATTGGTAATAAACCAGGTTTTTCAAATCCAACATTTGGGGCTGACGACGTGAAATGACGAGTGCACCCTAGTCAAAAGTGTGAGGTAAGGAGAGAAATCATAAAACAATCGGTTGGAAGAATTGCATAGTACATTGGCCTTCGCCTTCACTCATCATCGATAACTTTTTCGGAAGATCATTTTCAACCCCCAAGCTTTGACAAAATGGAGACGGACGGGACTTCCTTCCGCTCGCTCATGCTCCGATATTTGAGAGTTGGGCCAAACGTAGGTTTAGCTTGCTTCCTCCTTGAACCTCCTGTGGTTGACTAACCGACATTAAAAGTTGGTTTTGCCAATGATTGTTTATACTTCCAGAAGCAATCAGATGTGGTTCACAGACGCAATCTTTCAGGTAATTATTATATTATTTTTCGTTTGATTTAAAGACTTCGCTCGGTATTTTTCTTTCTTAGAATCAATTTGCGATCGACAAACTGACAATCCTATAACAGCAACTATTGACAGTCCTCGCAGACATCATTCGAACATCAATGAGCAACAAGGACTCTATAAAAAGAGATGTTGGAAGGAGTGTTGGAGAATACGTCCGGAATTCAGTCTTTCAGATGATTTATACATTCAGACCAACAGAAACTCGACATCATCTCCTACTACGAGATACAGGAACATACAAGGGATATACAGTGTATTCATACACCTTGATGCTGCTCATTGAACCTCCAAATCGAGATGGTCTGCTACCAGACTTTTTCGGATTGGTGGATTCCGTAAGAGGTGTAGAAGTCTCAGGCACAATCACTACAAAAGAGTTGGAAGCGAGGAATGAAAACATAAAGAGGCTGATCCCTGGGACTGGCGAAGCTTCTTCGTCCACAAACTTTGACTAGTAATGCTTGCATCTTTCACTCCGTAAACGTAAAGTAAATATTGTCGAAATCGCCGTATATAAACCATTGAACATAGCTTCCAAGTATACCAATTTTTTTTCTCTCAACTGATTGATAACAAAAATGGAAATCTTGGTGTGTCTCAAGTAATGATTAGAGCTTGGCACCAAGTGCACGGGCAGTCTTCAATCCTTGTCGGATACCGAAATCCAACCTAGAAATGATGGAGAACAGCATGTCAGCGTTCAGCATCCTGCGTACGTCAGCCTTGAAGCCCACAGTTCAGTCATCTTCAAGAAGACGAACATAACGACGACAAGAAAAGGAAGTAGTAACGAATACATACATGATCTCTTCTGAACCTCCGGGGATGGCAGCACCTCTAACACCTCGGTACAAACGTTCAACGATTCCACCTTGACCACCTTTAGTGTAGGCTAAAGGAAACAAAAATGAGGAGAACTGTCAATCATTTGACCAACTCGTCGTGTATTTTTTTTTGGTTTGGCCACGGAACACGTACCAATACCACCCATGATTTGCGAAGCTTCACGAGCGCACTATTGATGAGAGACATCGTGGTTAGCACGAGATTTATATTACACCCTTTTATCTATTGATTGTGGTCAGACTTACAAGTTCGTATGTCACGGAACCTAAAAAGAGAAAAGGAGAAAGTTAGTAGCGGTCTATAGTGAATTTCTTCAAAAGCGGTGTTCACATTGAGCCTTGAGGAGCTATGAGAAGGCAAGGCTGTAAAGTCAGTAAATGATCAAACTCGGACAGAAAGAACTGAAAGTCCACTCAAATCACTTACAGCAATAGCACCACCCAATTTCAAGTCGGCGTCGCTCTTATCCATCTGATAGATAACTCGCTGGTGAGCAAAAAGCTCGCAAAAGGAGACTGAGAGGCGTTGATCCTACCTTGTCCCATTGGTAGCATACCAATTCCAACCATGATTGAGTAGCTTCAATCATTCGTGCCATGTGTCCAAATTTCTAATTGTGTGAATTCATCATGAGGGAGCTTCAGAGTGACTTTTTTTTGACACGATGGCATGCTGCAACTAGGCAATCGCGGCGAAAGGCAACAACGACGACCAAGAATACGTACGTTTCGGATGACACCGTGCTCAATCAAGTATTGACCGAAGGTCTTACGCTTGTTTGCGTATCGCATAGCTTCTTCGTAACACATTCTAGCAGATCGTGGGGTACCCATGCAGATACCGAGACGTTCCTTGTTGAAGTTGAACATGCTAAAGGTGGCAAATGGTGGTGAGTCCATACATAATACTGTGTTTCTCTAGCCGAGGTTTTTTCTGTTTTCCATCACTTACAGGATCTTGAATCCCTTGTTTTCTTCACCCATAAGATTCTCAACTGGGACCTTAACATTCTCAAAGGTCAAGTACGAGGTCCCAGAACCTGTTCCAGCTTGAGTTGGGACGCTACGGATCTTGAATCCTGGTGCACCTCGTTGGATCAAGATGACAGACATTCCAGCGGCTGCGGATCCAGGCTTTCCAGTTCGGACGGCGGTGACGAACCAATCCGCCCAAGTTCCGTTGGTAATCCACTTCTTCTCACCGTTGACGATATAGTGTTTTCCGTCTGCGGTTTTGACTGCGGTGGTCAAGATGTTGGCAACATCAGAGCTAAGAGGCATAGAAGAATCAGCAAAAAATAACAAATCTGTGGTATAACTGCCCTTTGTCTGTATCCTACCCGGCATATGGTTCAGAGATAGCCAAAGCAACAGTGATTTCACCCCTCAAAGCAGAGGGTACCAATTGCTTCTTCTGGGCGGCAGTACCAAAGTTCATTACTGCGGGTAATGCGATGGAAGGGCATAGGGTCAAAACTGAACCAGCAGAGTTGGAGCAACGACTGAGTTCGTCAGAGACGACCAACCAATGGAAGGTATCCCACTTCTCTCTTGGAATACCACATGGTGGTTCATATGGAGCATCTTTGGGCTGCGTACAGTAAGAAGACAGGTCAGTTCGGGCTCTGTGGCTTGACCGTAGTAAGGTCAAAACACATCACAGCTACTTTTGCTCAATGCCTATAGCCAAGGCTACACGCGACTTGACATACCCATGGAGCACCAGAGAAACAGGCCAATAGACCACGTTCACCCCATGATTTGTAAACGGACTTTGGAATAGAACCAGCAGCTTCCCATTCTTCTCCAAAAGGCAACAATTCACGGTCGACAATCTCACGGATAAATGCTCGCAAGACCTTGTGAGACTCGTTGTAGTAGGGCGACTTCCATCCTTGGTACCAGTTGGGGTCACCGTAACTACACCAAAAAAGCATTGAGCTGTCAAGATTACGTTCCGTGTCACTAGGTCTAACAGTACGTACGGGATCAGTTCACCAAACAAGTCAGACTTGGGCTTGGGAGCTTCCTTGTGAGCACCGTCCAGTTCACCAATTTGTAGCTTGTTTCCGTAAGAGGCCATAACGGCGGCGACTTTGTGGAAGTTGGCGAAAGCTGTGGTAGCGTCTTTGCCAGCAACTGACATCAAGATACGCTTTCCTCCTGGATGTCCGTCGAGGAAGTCGGTGACACTAGAATAAAGGAGTTGCAAAGTATCAGACACAACGTCCTTTGATGTAGAAAAAAGTGTGTTTCGTTTGAAGCTTGGAATTGAGTCGTTGCCTCTTTGCATTGGCACTAAGAACAACCACGTCCAATACAGAGCGACAAATAGACAGTTACAGTTCTGAAGAGCTCGTGCGCTCACACGCGGTTCGAGACTGGTCGGGACTCATCAACTTACTCGTAAACTAAAATTGCCCGAAATTGTGTGTGATGTGAGTAACAGACTTCAACGACCGAGGTTCCAGACGAATGCTAAGTTTTTCATACCTTTGTCATTGATTATAATCCAACAGTCATCTTCATTGTTGTGTTTGGCTACTTCAGCAATAGAGTATTTGGTGGTAACTGCTTGAGTTGCCATCTTTTTGATTTAAGCTGTCAAGTAAGGTTAGATTAGCTTGTTACTGTGCTATGGTACGCCTCAATATAAGACTGAATGGTACCTTTGATTTCTTTTATGACTGGTGATGATGCCAAAAGTCAGTGTTGCGTATTGCAAAGAAACGGAAGATTGCAAGAACCGTACACAGAAACACGCCAAATCCGAGCTTAAGCGACGTGCCACCCTTCATTTTCACTCTATTACTGTCTATTGTTTGGTTTACGATTAGAAAATGACAAAACCTATGGACTTCCATTAGCAGAATGCAGAATAGAAGGTATTTACAGCTTGGCTCCAAGAGCTCTAGCTGTTTTCAAGCCTTGTCGGATACCGAAATCCAACCTAAAGGTCAGAGAAAAGCAAGAGTGAGGGTACTGCATACGCTAATCTTCAGACAACCAGTACCAACGTTCAGAACCGAACAACAAAATCAATAACCCATAGCACTTACATGATTTCTTCTGAACCACCGGGAATGGCAGCTCCTCGGACGCCACGGTACAGACGTTCTACGATACCACCTTGACCGCCTTTGGTGTAGGCTAAAGGAAGAAACGAGGATCGACGTTATTAATATATAAATGTGCTGGCGGAATCTTTTCGTCCCAAGACACTTACCAATACCACCCATAATTTGGGAGGCCTCACGAGCGCACTATAGAACCAAAAACGTCGCGATTAGCACCGCATTGAAACAGGAAGCTGGTTTACGCAATCATTGCGAAGCTTACAAGTTCGAATGTCAAGGAACCTATGATGAGAAGAGTTTTCAGGTGTTAGTGACTGATGGAAAAAGATATTTCTACGAATAGTTTGCTTTTGGTTTACATTGTGCCTTGAGGAGCTACGAGAAGAAAAAATCCCAAGTCAAGAAAGCATTCTAGCAAACTTGAGAGTGTATTCAAATCACTTACGGCAATAGCACCACCCAATTTCAAGTCGGCGTCGCTTTTGTCCATCTAATAGCTCGATTGAAAGGACAAAAAGAAAGAACTATGCGATTTGTTGATTTCCTCAACCTTACCTTATCCCATTGGTAGCATACCAGTTCCAGCCATGATTGAGTAGCTTCAATCATTCTGGCCATATGTCCAAATTTCTAGTGGTTTGTATTCAGCGTGAGTGAGATGTCCTTGGTTTTTGACTGGGTTGCAGAGTTTGTTTCCACCAGTCAGACTAGCTAGTCCGGAAAGCTTGGTGATAATCAACAACGATAACCGAAAATACGTACGTTTCTGATGACACCGTGCTCGATCAGGTATTGACCAAACGTCTTGCGTTTGTTTGCGTATCGCATAGCTTCTTCATAACACATTCTAGCAGATCGCGGGGTACCCATACAAATGCCAAGACGTTCCTTGTTAAAGTTGAACATGCTAAGGTTCGAAAACATAACGGTGTGAGTCCATTTTACTTGCAGTACACGACTTTTGTGGCACTAACAGAATCTTGAATCCCTTGTTCTCTTCACCCATAAGGTTCTCAACAGGGACCTTGACGTTGTCAAAGGTCAAGTACGAGGTACCAGTACCAGTTCCAGACTGAGTTGCGATGGTACGGATCTTGAAACCTGGCGCACCACGTTGAATCAAGATAACGGACATTCCAGCGGCTCCAGAGCCCGGCTTTCCAGTGCGGACGGCGGTGACAAACCAGTCTGCCCAAGTTCCGTTGGTAATCCACTTCTTTTCACCATTTACGATATAGTGCTTTCCGTCTGCGGTTTTGACGGCGCTGGTTAAGATGTTGGCGACATCAGATCTAGAACGACAAGAAAGTTAGAGAAACCCAGCGGATTTACTTGGCGACTCATAAAGCAACACGAATTCATACCCGGCATAAGGTTCAGAGATAGCCAAAGCAACGGTAATATCACCCCTCAAAGCAGCGGGCACCAACATCTTCTTGTGAGCTTCGCTACCAAAGTTCATGACTGCGGGCAATGCAATAGAAGGACACAGAGTCAGAACTTCAGTAACAGCGCTGGAAGAGCGTCCGAGTTCGTCAGTGACAACCAACCAGTGGAAGGTATCCCATTTTTCTCTTGGGATTCCACATGGTGGTTCAGTTGGAGCATCTCTGGGCTATATACAGCAAAAGAATATCAGATGTGTGTCTGCAAGAAGGTTGGACCTTATTCGGCCAAAGAACGACGCACGGGCACCCGTTTCTGGCTGCGGCCAACATGTTCCATCACTACTGAACTTACCCATGGGGCACCAGAGAAACAAGCCAGAAGCCCACGTTCACCCCATGACTTGTAAACAGATTTTGGAACAGCACCTGCGCGATCCCACTCTTCTCCAAAAGGCAACAATTCACGGTCAACAATGTCACGGATGTATGCTCGCAGCACTTGATGAGACTCGTTATAGTAAGGGGACTTCCATCCTTGGTACCAGTTAGGGTCACCGTATCTATACCAAGAAAGGATCACTGGGTCGAAACAATATGTTCCACGTCACTCCCAGCAGAACTTACGGGATCAATTCACCAAACAAGTCAGACTTGGGCTTGGGTGCTTCCTTGTGAGCACCGTCCAATTCACCAATCTGTAACTTGTTGCCGTAGGTTGCCATTACAGCAGCGACCTTGTGGAAGTTTGCGAAAGCTGTGGTAGCGTCCTTGCCAGCCACTGACATCAAGATACGCTTTCCTCCTGGATGACCATCGAGGAAGTCTGTCACGCTGCGAAAGAGCATTGCGTGTATCAGATACGATTTCACTCATGAAGAAATGTGCGCTTTGTTGCGAAGCTTGGAAAGTAGTCATTGGTGTTTCGAAAGGCGACGAGAGCATGCCCCGGCCATTGCCAAGCGGCGAGCCAGAAGTGTAGTTCGAAGCAATCCATAAATTCAAACGAGGATCGAAACTGGCGGTTGGGTTTCATCAACTTACTCGTAAACTGAAAAACGCCGAATTTTTTTGAGAATCGATGTCAGTAGACAGAAGGGTCAGGAACGTTTGAAGAGGGGTATTATGGGCATATCATACCTTTGTTATTGATAATAACCCAGCAGTCATCTTCATTATTGTGCTTTGCTACCTCAGCAATAGAGAATTTTGTGGTCGCTGCTTGAGTCGCCATGGCTCTTGTTTTTCAGCTATCAATCGTGTTGAATTGTCTTGTTAGCAGCTCGTAAGCTTCGATTCAAGTTTGAGGCTTACCTATAAGAGCTTGTTGTTGTGTCGTTGAAGGTGACAAAAAGTTCCAAATTCGCTGTGCAACAGACGCAAACACGAAATACAAGCTCATGCGACATATTCTCTCTGTTTTTTATAGCTCACAGTGAAGGAATGAAAATATTAAATGTTCAACTGGCTGACCGCACTTCACGTTAACGCCTACAGCTTGGCTCCAAGAGCACGGGCTGTCTTCAGTCCTTGTCGGATACCGAAATCCAACCTGAAGATCAGAGAGGACAGCATGTCAGCGTTCAGCATACTGCGTACGTCAGCCTTGAAGCCCACAGTTCAGTCATCTTCAAGAAGACGAACATAACCACGAGACGAAAAGGAGGTAACTAATACGTACATGATCTCTTCTGAACCTCCGGGAATGGCAGCACCTCTGACACCACGGTACAGACGTTCTACGATTCCACCTTGACCACCCTTGGTGTAGGCTAAAGAACAAATTGAGAGTCGCAGTTAATGCTACGCACAAAATGTGTCCGCTTTCTTGTTTGTCCCGCGACACTTACCAATACCACCCATAATTTGAGAGGCTTCACGAGCGCACTATTCAATCGCAAAGGCTGTCGTTAGCACACCATTTAAACAGCACACAGCTCAATTCTTGCTAAACTTACAAGTTCGAATGTCACGGAACCTATAAGGGGAAGAGTTTAAAATGGTGTTAGTCTCTCAGGAGCGAAGTTTCTGTGAATTGTGTGCTTGGTTTACATTGAGCCTTGAGGAGCTATGAGAAGGCGAAGTTATAATGTCAGTAAAGGATTCTGGAGAAACTGAAGTTTTATTACAATAACTTACAGCAATAGCACCACCCAATTTTAGGTCGGCATCGCTCTTGTCCATCTGATAGATAAAACATTGGTGAGCAAAACACGACAATGGCGAGACCACGACATATTCATTGATCTTACCTTGTCCCATTGGTAGCATACCAATTCCAACCATGATTGAGTAGCTTCAATCATTCTAGCCATGTGACCGAATTTCTATTTGTTTGAATTCAGAATTTGTGAGACTTTGTCCCTTTTTATTGACTTGATTGCTGAGTTTGTTTCCAATCGAACAGGCTGCAGCTTGGAAGGAGACTCTCATCAATAAAGAAAATCACAAATACGTACGTTTCGAATGACACCGTGTTCAATCAAGTATTGACCAAAGGTCTTACGCTTGTTTGCGTATCGCATAGCTTCTTCGTAACACATTCTGGCAGATCGTGGCGTACCCATGCAGATACCAAGACGTTCCTTGTTGAAGTTGAACATGCTAAACGTCGGAAAAGATGGTTAGTCCTCATGTTGTTGTTGCTGCAAAGGCCATTTTCTTTTATCACTCACAGGATCTTGAATCCTTTGTTTTCTTCACCCATAAGGTTCTCAACTGGGACCTTGACGTTGTCGAATGTCAAGTAAGAGGTACCGGCACCGGTTCCAGCTTGAGTTGGGACACTACGGATCTTGAATCCTGGTGCACCACGTTGGATCAAGATGACTGACATGCCAGCAGCTCCAGAACCTGGCTTTCCAGTTCGGACGGCGGTGACGAACCAGTCCGCCCAAGTTCCGTTGGTAATCCACTTCTTCTCGCCGTTAACGATATAGTGTCGTCCGTCTGCGGTTTTGACTGCGGTGGTCAAAATGTTCGCGACATCAGAGCTAAAAAAAATCCGAAAGAATTAGAGCAAATATATAGATTGTCTCATTGCAGCCCAGCTTACCCGGCGTATGGTTCAGAGATAGCCAAAGCGACAGTGATTTCACCCCTCAAAGCAGAGGGTACCAATTGTTTCCTGTGGGCTTCAGAACCAAAGTTCATTACTGCGGGTAGAGCGATGGAAGGACACAGAGTCAAGACATCAGCTGCAGCGTTGGCACATCGTCCAAGTTCGTCAGAGACGACCAACCAATGGAATGTGTCCCACTTTTCTCTTGGAATGCCACATGGTGGTTCATATGGAGCATCCTTGGGCTGTGTACAATAAATACAAAAGAATGAGTTTGGGGCTTGACCTCACCGTGTCAACAAAAAATATGCACGACATTCACGACGCTTATTCTGTAAGCAGGCAAAAATCATACCCATGGGGCACCAGAGAAACAAGCCAAAAGACCGCGTTCGCCCCATGACTTGTAAACCGACTTTGGAATAGCACCTGCACGGTCCCATTCTTCTCCATAAGGTAGCAATTCACGGTCGACAATGTCACGGATGAATGCTCGCAATACTTTATGGGATTCGTTGTAGTAGGGGGATTTCCATCCTTGGTACCAGTTAGGGTCGCCGTATCTATTATCAAAAAAAAAATTGAGTTGTGATCATGTTCCACGTCACTCCTAGGAGAACTTACGGGATCAGTTCACCAAACAAGTCAGACTTGGGCTTGGGGGCTTCCTTGTGGGCACCGTCCAATTCACCGATTTGTAACTTGTTTCCGTAAGAGGCCATGACGGCTGCGACTTTGTGGAAGTTGGCGAAAGCCGTGGTAGCGTCTTTGCCAGCAACTGACATCAAGATACGCTTTCCTCCTGGGTGACCCTCGAGGAAGTCGGTGACGCTAAAATCAAGGAATTGCATGTATGAGATATGATTTCCTTAATGTCAAAATGTGCGTCGTGCTAGAAGCATCTGCATTGGTGTTTCGTGCATAGATTGGCACCAAGTAACGAGAGAATCTACGTCCAATGCAGAGCAACCACTACGAAACGACACTTGTGAAGAGCCCATATGTCGCACGCGCCTCGAAACTGGTGGTTGCTTGACAAAGAACTTACTCGTAGACTAAAATTTGTGTGCCGTGTGAGTAAACAGATCATTGACGAGGGTTCAGAGAGGATCTATAGTACGGTCATTCACGTACCTTTTTCGTTGATAATGATCCAGCAATCATCTTCAGTGTTGTGTTTGGCTACTTCTCCCACCGAGTATTTGGTGGTAGCTACTTGAGTTGCCATGTTTCCTTTAGATTCAAGGTTGAACTAGAGACGAAGTAGCTTGTTAGTGGACGGTCCTAAGCTTCGATTCAAGCTGCAATCATACCTTTAAGGTCTTCTATTCGTGGTGATGATGTAGTGGGTATGGGTGTTGCAAAAAAGAACAGAGCGAAACGGAACAGACTTCTGCCGAGGAGCACTCAAGCACTTTCAGCAAACGAAGTCAATTGAATGTGAGAATGTTGCGAAATAGCAAGTCCTCTTCTGCACAAATACACATTATTATCTTATTAGCAGCCTGGTGCGAAAAGTCACCACAAAGTGGCAGATTCCAGCCGGGACTATAAGAAACGATAAAAAACACGTGTTAGAATCATAGAGAACGAAGATCTCCATCGGGCATCATATCCCCATGCTTCAAAACGCGAAAAATTGACCTTTTCGTACTTCTCCAACAAGGAATTTTGCTTGTGGCATCTCCAAAACACTCACCAAATCATTATTGTCTGTTCTCCTAATCCAAACATCAAACCTTAGCAGCACCCAATGGTGTCCTTATTTAGACCAGGCAGCTGGCTCCGCACAATAACAGGCGCATTAGTGTTCCTCTCATCGTTCCTGGCAGTTGCTTCCGCAGTCAATGTGTGCTCATTGCCGTCGTTAGTACTTCTGGTGTTTTCAAGGAAGGCGTATAGAACGTATATACGGTATACGCAGCAAGTATTCGCAAGTTGGATTGTCATTGTCACTTGGGCTTGTGCTGGTCCTATCGAGCTAGTCCTGACGGGCGATTATGACAGATTGGCAAAAGAACAACAGGTAATGCCAGCAAGATATTGGCGCGTTTGGAAATTGTGCCTTATTGCGGTGTTTACTTTTATTTTTAATCATAGGTTGTCATAATGGCAAATCACCAAACTTATACTGACTGGTGGTGGATTTGGTGAGTTGTTGTCCTTGTTGTGCAGACTCGAGCTTGAACCATGTGGAGTGATTTTGGACAAAATATCCAGTCGAATGACCGTCTCTCTTTCTTTGTCTTGTCCACTCCGTCACTTCTCTCTTCCGCTGTCAGAATACAGTCGCTGACACCCGAAGTCAATTTGTTCTTAGGTTACTAGCCCGTCGATCGTATTCACATGGCGACCTATTTATAATGCTCATGGACATCTTAAAGTACATACCGATAGGTAAGCTCTCCTTGAATACTTGCTGTCAAGCTCTAGATTCACCATTTCTCACAACATCAAACCACCTAACACACAGCCGGCCAAGGAATGTGGTTTTTCGACTTTATCTTCTTGAAGAGGAAATGGGCTCTCGACAAACAATTAATCCACACCCGCATGACAAACCTACGCAAAGACGGCCTCCCCTACTGGCTAATAATCTTTCCAGAAGGTACCCTAAACACACCACCAGGAAAGAAACTGTCGAACGAATATGCCAAAAAGATGGATATATCACCTCACCCCGTCCATGTATTACTGCCACGATCTACAGGACTACAGTATTGTTGTACGAATCTACAGCCCGAGCTGCAAACATTGTATGATTTGACTATAGGATACTCGGGTATAAGTGCTGATGAAATACCGTATTATAAGCATCTACCATCTACAGTGTATTTTGCTGGAAATGGACCACGAAGGGTTTACATCCATGTGAAACGATTCGATTTGGCTAGTTTGCCTGGAATGTCACCTCCTGAAGCCAAGGAATCGAGTAGTAGTATTAGGAAAAGTAGGAATAACAACAATGTCAGTACTAGCAACGGCACCCATAAGCGACATACAACCAACAACACCAGCACCACAACCACTAAAACAACAGCAGAAACAGAAGATGAAGAACGTAAAGAATCCTTCAACCTATGGGTCCGAGACAGATTCTACGAAAAGGATGCCAAACTAGTCGACTTTTTCGAACGTGGTGAATTCCGTCATGAAACTGGTACAGCGAGGAAGGGTGATGTAACTGTAATCAAAATCATACCGACACTACGAGATTGGTTGTTTGTTACAGCCGCTTGTTCCGTACTGTGGTTTTGCAGTTTGGCTCTACTGGCAACGCTGATACACCAGTTTTGGTCTGCTTCGGAAGGGTGGTCAATGATGGGCTTGTAAAAGGAGGTGCTTCCCAAAAATGAATTAGTGGAGGGGATTTGGTGAAGACATTTGAAGGAGGGGGCCCTACAAGGCTGTCGGTGTATAGAGGGATTCATTATCATCATCACATATGAGGAGGAAGTAGAGTAAATCTTTTGTAAAACAAAATGTAGAAAAGGAAATGTTATGATATGGCAAAAGTCAAACTTCCTTTTTTCCTCCTGCGAACCAACGCAGTCGCGCAAGGTCAGATTTTTGTTTTTACGAAATCATTTGTTGTGGTATAAAAAGTGCTGGATTTTTTTACAAGTTAACGTCAACCATACTGATAAAATCGAAGAAACGACACCAATGACACCCCCATTCGAATAACTGATAATGTCATAGTAACACACGCACAAGCAATACGTTTACTAGATTTGAAAAATGACAGCCAATGAGCATATTGCTTCGATTCAGAGGTCGAAAGCAACAAAAAGATAACCATCTTGTGAACTTACGAAACATTTTCGGTGGACAATGGATGGGCCTGATTCGTCGTATTCTTGTTTGGAGATCCTATTGATTGAAGAAAGGGCAACAATTAGAACTCGTCTCTCTTGTGCGGTAACAACATACAAACAAACGATTGAATACTGTCAACGTACCACATCTGTTGGAAGGTAGATAGAGAAGCCAAGATAGAACCTCCGATCCAGACAGAGTATTTTCTTTCTGGGGGAGCGACGATCTTAATCTTCATGGATGATGGGGCAAGAGCGGTAATTTCTCGTTGCATGCGGTCAGCAATACCAGGGTACCTAAAGACGATGGACGGAATGTAAGTATCGAGCTCATCTTGACAGCCAACTAAACTTGAGTTTCAACCAATGCAATGGTACTTACATGGTGGTACCACCAGACAAGACAATGTTTCCGTACAAGTCCTTTCGGATATCGACGTCACACTTCATGATTGAGTTGTAGGTAGTTTCGTGGATACCAGCAGCTTCCAAACCCAAGAAGGAAGGTTGGAAGAGAGCTTCAGGAGCACGGAATCGTTCGTTTCCGATGGTGATGACTTGTCCGTCAGGCAATTCGTAGCTCTTTTCCAAAGCAGATGATTGAGCAGCGGTGGTCATTTCTTGTTCAAAGTCCAAAGCAACGTAGCAAAGCTTTTCCTTGATGTCACGAACGATTTCACGTTCAGCAGTGGTGGTGAATGAGTAGCCTCGTTCAGTGAGGATCTTCATCAAGTAGTCGGTCAAGTCACGACCAGCCAAGTCCAGACGGAGAATGGCGTGGGGAAGCTAATGAATGGACAAAAAAGAAGGTTAAGAAGTTGCTTTTGATCATAACGATAGAGTTAAGTAATGCACCTATCAAATAACTTACAGCGTAACCTTCATAGATTGGTACAGTGTGGGTAACACCATCACCAGAGTCCAATACGATACCAGTGGTACGACCAGAAGCATACAAGGACAATACAGCTTGGATGGCGACGTAGAAGGCTGGAGCATTGAATGTCTCAAACATGATTTGAGTCATCTTTTCTCTGTTGGCCTTGGGGTTAAGTGGGGCTTCAGTCAACAAAACTGGGTGCTCTTCTGGAGCGACACGCAATTCGTTGTAGAAAGTGTGATGCCTAATCGAAACAATAAATGGTCATTAGCATTTGTTTGACACGACAAAAAACGACACCACTCGCATGCAGACCTATGCGACATACCAGATCTTTTCCATGTCGTCCCAGTTGGTAACAATACCGTGTTCAATTGGGTACTTCAAGGTAAGGATACCACGCTTGGATTGAGCTTCATCTCCGACGTAAGAATCCTTTTGGCCCATCCCGACCATGATACCTTGGTGACGGGGACGACCGACGATGGATGGGAAGACCTAAATGCGAGGATATTCAATTAGTGATCAGGATACATTGACTACAAATAAAAAAGACGCGCTTTTGTACGTGGGTTTGATGTTTCATGCAAAAAAACAACAACATTGTCATCAAGAGATAACATCAACGAAGCAACAAGATGAATGAATAACAAGAAGGATGGTGACTTACAGCTCTTGGTGCATCATCACCAGCGAAACCGGCCTTGCACATACCGGATCCATTGTCAATAACGAGCTAAGAATGACATGTGTTGTAATGTCAACAAATGTTTGAAATGCAAGACAATGAAGATATCTTTTGAGTGAAGGAGGGCAGATACTTACGGCAGCGACATCTACATAAAAGTAAGATATATGTTAGTATTGTTCTAGTTGCTTATTGAGGCTATATCTTGAAGAAACAACAGGTTGCCGCCAAATATCAAGAAAACACGGTTCTTGTTCATTTAAAGAACGAGAACGATATAGAACTGCTAAGCGATGACAAGCGTACATACCATCGTTCATGTTTGCGATAAATTTGGTTGGGTTTGTAGTGTGTAGATATTATTTCAGTTTTTTGGAGTGATGGGAGTTGTTGGGGTTCCAAAACAAGCCACCAAAACCAACAACTTCTCGGCGTCTTGCCCTGACCAATCAAATGCCTTTGTTTGCGAAGGCTTGCGCTCACACATTTTTATTGCGGTAGTGCCCTAGCCAATCAGCTGCAGGCAAATCTGAAGTCATTTGAACCCCACTAAAGCGTCTCTGGAGCCACGTTATGGTTTCCTAGTGCCTTAAAATTAGCCTTCTATATTTTGGAACGCCCAGATTTTATATATGCTAGTTGTGTTGGTCCAAACGGAACATATCCTCGATTATCGTCAAGTATAAAAATCGTCTCTTTGCCCATTTTCGGCGGTTCAACGCCTTCATTTGCCAATCGTTCGGTTGACATGGTATCGTACGTAGCATTCAGATGCTGTCCATACGTTAAAATTCTCACAAACCGGGGGACCTAGAGCAATCAACCGTTTTAGCTTTCGAACATTCAATCGCAGTCACAACAAGACAGCAACACTGACCGAACTATCTGGCAGACGAGCCTTCAAATGTTCAGCAAGCTTCTTGCCGTTGAATGCCTTGGGTTGTGACAGCACCATCCCAACACACAAAAACATTCTGTCCGTCACCTTCACACCATAGACCAAAGTTTCAAACACATACGGAACGGTGTTGCAGATAGTGGTGATGTATGCCGTGCTTAATCCCTCTAGTACTGAAAATTCCAAGTCCTCAATACGACCCCAGTGGGTTACATACGAATTAGCCCGTCTGACGACGAGGTGTCCTGTACGGCAATATGCATCTCCGGACTCAGATACGTCCTGTACGCTTCCAGAGCTGTACAGACACTTATTTGACTGAATGAGGAGTTCACCTGGCTCGTCGACTCCACACTACACAAAAAAAACTTGGTCTGATTGGAGTGACAAATAGAATGTCAACTCCTCTATTCATACCTCGATGCAGCGTCCCGTGTTATCACGGGCTAGAGACTTGTTTGTATCATATTTGACGATTTTGAAGCCATTAGAATAGTTTCTAATACGAAAACGACTTGAGTTATTGAAGGAAACACATGTTTCAGATGCTACCTGAGAAGCAATCCGGCACGACCACAAGCTGCCATGGACTCATGGCTATCGTCCGTTTGTAGGTTGTATAGGAAGGCAGCGCTGTATTCCCCGATTTGTTTTCTGCGCAAAAGAGAGGGGTTTAGTCTCGAATGTGTATCAACGAAGTATTCACACTGTCCTACATCTTGAATCTTGACCGGAACGCGTCATTGATATCTGCCTTCATGCCACTTCCAACAGCGATTCGAAGACTGTGCAGCTTGTCTATTGGACTACGAGGCGTGTTGAGCAAATACCTAAACCGCGTAAGAATGAGGTAAACAACCAAAAAAGCAACATCAAAAGGCAAATGTCGAATTGTCGTTGGTGCATGGCATACCTGCATAGCTCACCATTGTATAGCATTACTGTCGCTTGTGTATTTCGACAATCGTCAAACCATTTCGTTAGAGACACTTTGCGAGACAGTATCAGTGTTGCACCGTGAGACAAACAACCAATCATTCCCATGAGAGCTGAAGAGTAGTGATGAAGTGGTAACTAGCAACCAAAAAAGCAGATGTTGGAAAAAGGAGACGATTGAGCAAACCATTTGCTGCTTACAGCTGAATAGACACAATCCTGATCTGTCAAGCTCAAACCATTCCATATACGTGACGGGATGGCTATCGAGTTCAAGTAAGCAGACGTCAATTTAGAACAAAAAACACTACTGTACCCAAAGCCGACGAACTAGTGATCCGTTGAGGTTGATTCTCGCCGTCAAGTAGTATCAAGGCAACATCATCTGGCTTTGTAGCGAGTACTGATGATGGAGCCAAACCATCTTTCAAGCTTCCAGCTGCAATCTTGGGTATGTGTGTTCTTCCTAAAACCAATGACTGGTTTCTCAGTTTTCGTTCAAGGCTTCTAGACGTTCAGCATGAGACGCACCACTACCAGTAATTGTACTAGCACACAACAAAAGATAATTGCCTCCAAGCTCCCACACGAATTCATCCAGAAAGACTTTGGCCAAAGTATCACCGAACAAGACCATTCTTGGTTTCACAGCCCCAAACGCCTTTATCAGCGGCTCTCCACGTAGACTCGAGTCTACTATAGCGACAGCAACTCCAATCTTGTTGAGACCCAACCAGATGAATATCAGTTCTGGACTGTTTTCAATAAACACTGCGACAACGTCCTTTGGTTTGAAGCGATCCATTGCCAGAAAGTAGTTGGCATACTTGTTACTCTGCAGTTCAACTTGCTCGTATGTGTAGGTCTTGTTTTCACATTCTAAAAGTGCCGTCAGAGTTAACGTCAGTCGATGGAAACTTTGATGGCTTCTCACTCACGTAGAGCTAGTTTCTTCGGAACGAGCTTTACAGAATCTTGGAAAGCTTGCAAAAATCCTATGAATTCGTGTGTGAGCGTCACATCACCGTCTCGAAAATAGCTGCAAGATTCCACGAACAAACCTCGTCCTTGTGAACTCAGACATTTGGCGAGAACATTCAGCTCTTGACTCAAGTTTTGTTCCAATTCCAATTCGTGATACCGAACTGGATGTCTGGCCTTGAAAGATTCAAGAACCTGTCTTATTTTCAACAGCTTGTTCTCATCCACGACATTTCCAAAGTTTGGCAAGCCAAGTTCTGCAGCTATTGCTTCATCAGTTTCCAATATACGACGTGCCATGTAACACGTGAAGGGACGTTGTAAGTTGGCCCAGTAACCTCGGAAATGGAACTAAGTTATAGAGAGAAAGAAATTGCAAGATTATGCATATCGCACGAAGAAGCATGGATGGTTTCTGACTCCCCGCGAAAGAGCACTTGCCTCTACGACAAGTATCCACGACCTCCCGCTAACTAACAAGCTTCCATGGTTTGGCAAATGCGGAATGCGTCAAAGATTTTGGATGTTGTGATTGCTTTTTGAAGAGAGGCTCAAAACTGCACCTGCAAGTGACAGAGACTTGTTTGGAACACACCGATTTAACGTGATATTCACTATATTTATCCCCGTGCATAGTGCTTTATCGCCGTTTCAAGGATATGAAATGTGACATTCTTGAGATAATTGAGATAGTACATTTGATGCTAGTTGACGTTTACGATGACAAGCATCTAGTCTTTTCATATCGAAATCTCAAACGATCAGCTTTGGTTACAACTGCAGCCTACCGCTCTCTAGTCAACCTTGCCGAAATCTTACAGAAAACCCGCCTGTCTACAAACAACAAGCCTGGGATTCCATGGTCTGCAGCCTTCACTGCTTCTGGTAAGAAATCAGTCTTGTATTTGCTTAAAACTTCGGTACGACGAGTCTCACACCATTTGAAACAGCTCACTGGTGTGACGTCCCACTGGGTTAGCGATAATCCCGGTCTCAAAGTATTCCTTTTCGGTGCGAGCACTCAAGGTGTCTGTCCATTCTGCCATGCGCTTTCATCAATGGGTGAGCTTCTCTGCTACACGTTGCACGAAAAGTCTTGTTTTTTTGGTTCTGTCCCCAGCTCCTTCGCGCGATCATCATTGATTTAGCGTATTCACTGGTAAGAAACGGTATGTGTTGCACATCGTATCGTTTTGCGTAATCTGACTTCTTGAATGCCAGAATTGATGGACCGTAATGATTCTCGTTTCTGTGTCCGATTATGGGCAACTCGTCAATGTACGTTTACATCCATCATTCTCGCGTAGCATTTTTGCTTGGCTCACAAACTGGTCTCCACTTCTAGTTGAAGTCAATATGTCCAACAATTACGGTACTCCAGCTGCAGCGCAACCATTCAGTGCTCAAGGTAATATGCTCAATTTATGTTGGATGTTGTTGAAACGATTTCTAAAAATTAGTTACTGCTTCCAATAGAACTTCTTCGTGCTCTGGTCTTTCTTGCAGTAGGCTCTGATGAAATCCTGGGTGGATTTGTACTGGAGTTCTAGCTTTTCAGGGTCGATTTGTACTGGACCTTCCAGCTTTACAAGTGATGTTCAAGCTGCTTTTGGCCCCTCGTTGATTATCAGCTTGGTACTATCGAAGGATATCAGTGGTAGTGAAAAGCGGTAGAGGAGTAGAGGAAGCCAGACTACTGTGCTTTGTGCTAGGTGTGGTAAAGTTTTTTTTGTCCGTATCTTGGTTAAGAAATAGAAATTCCACCAAAATTGGGCTTTTGCATGGTTTCTCCTGTCTTATTTCTGATCGGGTTGAACTCCTGAAGTGGGTCTTTAGGTCATAACTCGTTCAGGTTAACGACGTGTTTGTTTTCAAGCCAATTTCAAACTGGAAACATAGTCATTTTCAAAGTAAACTGCGTTAAAACATTACAAATTAATTCAGTTATTACGATATTATTGTGCTTCGCTGTGGTATTAGTTGCAAGAGTTTTTGAAAACACTCTAGTAGAAAAGAAAAAACAAGGACAGCTGCCGCAGATAAGACGTACGTGAGACGCGAACTTCTAGAAGAGCACTCCAGGGTACAAAAATAACTGTGCAAGTTATAGTTACAAGATTAGCCCCTAAATGCCGGAACTCTCTTATTACATTTTCCGTGTCTATTCTAAGTCCTGAAATAGTTAGTGAAGTCAATCACACAAATCTGTGGTTTCTACAAGTCTCGACATCCACGAAACTTAGGACAGTCCGGAAAGGAGCCCATTGAAGGTATGTGTACTATCTTAGATTGTTAAAGCAGTATTTGATTTTACATTGAATATTTTCTCAACAATTTACTTACACTTCACCTTTTGTAGAGCACTTACTAGCAACACCAGCCAAAAATGAGACCCAATTTAATATGGGCTTCGCTGCTAGGAACTCTATTCTTCAACTCTGTTAGTGCTAATGGGCCTTCCTGGAGGGACGATGATTCGAAAAACACGAATGTCGGCAAGTTCTCAAACAACCACCACGAAGGAGACTACGGACATCAAGAGGACAACCATCAAGATCCATTACACCTTGTCGGCTCAAACATTGTACCTGCAGTAGTCAGCAACAATGTCCGTCACGTAACTCTTACAGTGTCGTATGGAAAAGTCTCGCCAGACGGTTTCTTGGTTGATGGTATATTGGTCAATGGACAGTTCCCAGCCCCTGCTATTGTGGCTTATGAAGTAAGTCAAATGAATTATTTGAGTTGTTTATGATACTTCATAATGAATTATTTGAGTTGTTTATGAAAGTGTACGTCTCAAAATGGAAACTTTAAACGGTAGGGCGAGACTCTACAAGTAACGGTGGTCAATAGACTTGGGAGCGGTAAGCCTACTACTATGCACTGGCATGGCCTCTTCCAAAACGGAACTCAAATCAACGATGGAGTCAGTTTCGTTACTCAATGTCCTATTGTGGACGGTCATCAATACACCTATACGATGTACTTGAAGCAAAGTGGAACATTTTGGTACCATTCTCACTACAGGACCCAGTATGGAGAAGGACAACGGTAAAGCATAATTCTTCCAGTTACCACCTGTCTTTGTTACAACAGTTGTCAACTTTTGAACTGACGCAAACACCTCGCACCGAATAGTGGAGCAATCGTCATCTTGCCTAAAACTTACAGCAAAGTACAAAAAGGCAGTCACGATGCTCTTATTACTTTATCAGATTGGTACCATGGCAATGGTGACGTTCTCTTCAACAACCTCTTTGTGAGTGGCGTACCAATCCTAGAAACAGGGGCGCTACAGACTAACCGAGAGCTATTCAACCAACTAGAATCTCTCAAGCCCCATTAACGGAATCCCACCCACCCCGGACTCTGTTTTGATCAACGGTCGTGGTCAAGGAAACTGTAGCTCTCTAGTGGCTGCTAATCTTGAGCCAAACACCACTGTCTGTGGAAGTGATCTGTATTCTACGTTGGATTTTGCCTCAGACAAGAAATACTGGGTGCGAGTTATCAACATGGCTGCGTTTTCTGGATTTGTCTTCCAAATTCCGGGTGTTAAACTTTACGTTGTTGAAACCGATGGTGTTGAGACTGTGCCTACGCCAGTGGATCAGATCTTTATTGGTACACCCTCCTCTGATATGTTCATTGTGATGGTTCTCTAACCCTGTCTGACCAAATAGAACCTGGACAACGTGTTTCATTCGTCGTCGACGCCCACACTCTCTCCTCAGGACTCTTCACCATGCAAGCCTTGACCCAGTTCCGTTTTGCTGTAAGTTGTGCTTTTGCAGTACGCGTACTGATGACATACGTTTCTAAAACCCTTGCTGTTAATAGTTCCCTGACGTCAGTTTGAAAGCGATTAACCTTGGATACATCCGAGTTGATGGCTCAAACACACCAGCAATCCAAGTTCCAGTCAATGCCAATGACACCTTGCAACTATATGGATCTGGTTTCGTGCAAAACGTCAACAAGACTGTCGTCGGTTGGGCTCCTCCAACTGAAGGAAGTGTTCCAGAAATCACGGACATGACTCCAAGCACGAGGCTCTTGTATGAATTCCAAGTAAGTATCGAATTTCACTTCGTGTGGCCTTGTAGGACTCGCTTCTAATCAGCCACCCCCAATAGTTTGCAAACGACAATGCTACCGGACAGCGATACAACTTTGCTTCAGTCTACCAATACATTGATGACGAAATAGTTGGTCTATTTGGTGGATCTACATGGAACCCCGACAACGTCACTGCGCTCGAATATGCAGTAGCTGGTGCTAAAAGCAACAACCTTGTCTCCCCTACTAACAAGGCAAACTTCCCAAGAGGGTGGAATGCTATTGGTGGGTATCATCATCTGCTGCTCAAAGAGTATATTATGTACTGTTTACTCAATGTAATCACTTTACTAGCGACTCCTGGTGGAGATGTAGTTGAATTAACTTGGATCAATATCCTCGCACCAATTCCAATCGATCACCCGCTTCATTTACACGGACACAACTTTTGGGTCGTGGGATCCGGTAACTTACAAGTCGATGCTACAGGACAGACAATATTGCCCACTCTTGCCGATATCGAATCTGGTATCACGAATTTGACCAAGGGTGCAACAAACACACCACTTCGAGATGTAGCTACCGTCAATGGAGTAAGTACTCTCTGTAGTTCTCTCTCCGGTGCTTTCTTTCATTGCAACGAAACTAACAGTTCACAATTCTTTGGCAGGGTACATGGCTAACTGTACGATATGTTGCCAACAACCCAGGAGTCTGGGCTTCCCACTGTCACTTGTACGACGATTCATTTCGTTATTCTTCATTCGTCACTCTCTTGCTAACCTTGATCGTTTTCCTTCTAGCGACTGGCATTTGAATTTGGGGTTCGCAGTCTACCTAGTTGAGGCCCAAGAAAAATTGGCTGACCTGGAGTTCCCACATGCTTGGAAACAAGTTTGTGCTGATGCTCGTGCACAAGGCGTCATGCCATTAGGAAACACGACCAGAATCGGTGTGAATGTTACGACATTCTAGACTTGAATGACATTGTTAGTTTATTACTTTTTAATTTATGCCTTAATTTATATTCATTAATACTACTTACTTACTTCGTGATTTGTTTGTAAGAGACCACCTATCCTTTTGGAATCACGTTGATCACGTTCACCAACGATCTCACGATCGGTTTACGCTATTGTAAGCATCGTTCTAAAGGTTCAAAAAGACGGATTTCGTCCTGCCAGAAATGTCGGAAACCATTTTAACTGAGTTCCAAATTGAACCATTTTGCAACAATAGACTCCAGGTGTTTGAGGGGATCAGAGATAATAAGTATCCTACAGCATCCAAATGGCCACTATAGAGGTATGTTAGCCTGGAACTAGTCACCATCTATTTGGTTGATACCCTGCTTTGTCCATCGCGCCCACAACAACAAACCCCGTTTTTTAACACCTAGTTTCTACAATAGAATGTGTTTGAAGGTAAAATGGAGATAGATATCTCTACACTATCACGAAGCTGATTTTGACCATGAACATTTTTGTTCATGGTCTTACACCTCTGTCAAAGAGATCCACTCAACATTGTATTTACTCGAAACTTGTATGTTAGCCATCAAGGCTGGCGATTCTGATAAAGTTAGAGCACTGTTACTCAATGACAAGACATTATTGACTCAAAAACACCGTGATCCAACTGCCAAACCTGATGCAGCCATTGAACTGGATCTTTACAAGTTTTGTGGGTGAGTTGCAATCGGGTGACCATATTGCTATTTTGGGACGTCTTGTTGAACTAAATGCTATCTTCACCACATGCGTAGGGCTTACCTCGGACAAGTGAGATGCTCGTCGGGCATGTTGTCGTCAAGTACCTACGAACTCACTAGCAAAACCTCTAATAGATGACAGCCTTGCAGTACTCCTTACTAGTAGGACAAGACTCAATAGCTAATGACATTGCTGAAAGAACCTTCAAGGAGGATTTGGATGTCACCTTCGGTGGTGGAAACACGGCTTTACATTTGGCGTCCTTACTAGGGGCCAAGGATCTCGTTAAGCTGCTACTCGAACACGGTGCTCAACCCCAGCTAAAAAATAACAAGGGATTCTCGCCTGTAGACATGAGTGATGAACCTGATATGTTGGCTCTGTTCTCGCAATAAGCTGTGTACTCGATTTATCTTTATTTCGGCAATCATGTAATAAATCAGTGAAAAAACAACAGTTCTACTATTGATATCGCGTTCAGAACAAACATCAAACGTCCAGGTCACACTAACACAAAATCAGTATTAGTTCCTTGTCAGTTCTTTGAAGCGATTACGAAGACGATTCTGCAACAGCGTAGATCGTGGCGTGAATACAAGAGAACCGTGTTATCCTTCTGGGTTAAATTTGCTCGAAGTCTTGGTATGCGTGTTTCAATACCTTTCCACAAATTGCTAGACAACTAACAAAATCTTAATGAGTTCGCTCCGGAATAGAGGGCTAGCGGTTGCCAGGCAAGCCATAAATCAGTCGGCATCAGCTAGAAGCTCAAGTCTTTCCCAACGGCCTTTGCTAGTAGTCGGAGCTCGTGAAAGTTCAAGATACTACAATTCAGCAGCGACCACCGCCGCAACTATAGAAATACCGTCACAGATACCAATGCCAATGCCAATTAAGCCTTCCGCAGGCCAGCCGACTCCTTTTACAAACCATCATTTTGCATCAAACGATCTCGCACCCAAGATTTTGAGTGAAGAGTACGAAGAGAGAAGGCGACGTCTAGTCGAATCCATCAAGGCTGATGATGCAATATTGATTGTCTGTGGACATGGATTGCGATATATGACTAACGGGATATTGTAAAAGGAGCTTGTGCTGTTTTGCTCCAATGCAACTCTAAGCTGACCATTACATTTCATTCTAGTTATCCGTTTCATCAGACAACTGATTTGCTATACCTGACAGGAATGTCAGAGCCCGACGTAGTGCTGATGTTGGAGAAGAATGTGTCAATACCGAGAGGATACAAAATGACCTTGTTTTGTAAACCAAGAGATGCACATTCAGACAGGTGGGATGGTCCACGAACTGGATTGGATGGAGCTAAAGAGGTCTTTAGAGCTGATCAAGTAAGGTTCTGATACATGGACTGTATGTTCATCACTAACGCTCCTTGTTGCAGGCAAAGTCGATTTCTATACTCCCAACAATACTGCAGGAACTATATAATGGCTCGAGACCTATATATACAGATCTGGATATGTCGACGCTCGACACTGGGTCGTCCACGTTAGCCGGCACCAGCATTCAAACAAGCACTTCGCAACATGCGGCGGCATCCAAAGACAATACACCGTCCATCGGTGCATTATCGTCCTTCTTTGGCAGGAGGCAACGTGCAAGTAAAACCAGCAGCACAAACAAGAGCAAAGTGTTTAAACTCAAGCCCTTTTTACGAGAACTGAGACTGATCAAATCAGATGCGGAAATCGCTCTCATGAGAACGGCTGGTCGAATAACAGGCCGAGCATTTCAAAGCGCAATGTCACGGACACGGATCGGGTTGTTCGAGTCTTGGCTACATGCCAGAATCGAGTATGATGTGAAGAGGCAAGGGGCTTGGGGATTGAGTTATGTACCTGTTGTGGCCTCTGGATTGAACGCGTTGGCGATACATTACGTCAAAAACGAGCAAGTTATGAAGTAAGAGCGGGGAATGTTATGAAGTAACTTAATGGCTTGGTGAACATTCATTTGGTGTTTAGTGATGGCTCTTTGGTGCTGGTGGACGCAGGTTGTGAATATGGCTTTTATACTTCGGATGTGACAAGGTAGAGTCAAGTTTCCATGCGTTTCCAATGTCAAGATTCCACACTCAAAGTTTCGTGGTCTGACCAATCTCGAATGGAAACAGGACGTTTCCTGTCAATGGAAAATTCAACTCATCACAAAAGGCACTTTATAATGCTGTTTTGAAGGTTCAGAAAGAGTGCATTGAGGTAACAGTTTCTCATTCTCTGAGTCATCTCCATTTTCTTTTTTCGTGACAGCAACGTCTGACATCATTTTGCGTGTGGATGATTTAGAAATGTACTGAAGCAGCTCGAGTCTCACTGGATGACATTCATGGTATTGCCATGAACCTCTTGAAGACTGAATTGGAAGCTCTGTTTGGTAGAGGAGTGACTATGGAAGAGACGAGGTCACTGCTGGCTCATCACATTGGACACTAGTGAGTAAAGACGTTCTCATTGTAATGACTGTTCACACAATGAGATAACACGAAACTTCTAGTCTTGGAATGGACGTCCATGATACGGATGACGTTCCAAGACACCGTCGCTTGGTGAAGGGCATGGTTGTGACTATTGGTGAGTTAGCTATACACATCAGCATTTATATCAATACATCTGCCAACTCTTTAATTCTAACAATGCAACAGAACCTGGTCTCTATATACCAAATGATCCCAACCGATATCCGCCGTCCATGTGTGGAACTGGTATTCGCATAGAAGATGACATTGCCGTGGGTGAGCGAGACTATATAGTCTTGTCTGCCGAAGCCCCGAAGGAGGTCGTGGACATAGAAGCTATAATGGCTGGAATCATCAAACCTCATCTGTAAACACAAAACAGGCACCACACACATTGCAATAAAGAAACTGGTTATGTATTAAATTATCGGGTATAAAAAGGGGGGAAACGAAGTTCTTGAAACTCTAAAATAGTTTTGACTCTAACGACAGCACGGACTTGGAGCCCTCATACACCCATCCTATTTCCATGCCTTCTGTTGCAGGGTGATGATATCTAGACTTTGGGGCTGGGGGAGGAGCCGGTCTTGAAGACATTCCAACAATGTGTTGGGTAGTAGGGAATGGTCTGGGCGTTTTCTCGACCTTGTATGATATGGATGATGCAGGGTTCCAGAGACTCATCTAACGAGAATCGGTTCAGCATCTCCAAATAGACATGCGTGTCTGAAGATGGAATTTCGCTGTACCTGCTGAAGCTTAGCGCCACTCTCTGGATACAGAGCCGCTTGGTATTCAGCCCATTTGGTAGTATGCTCTTTCGAAGCCTATATTTTTTTGCGTTAGTCCACGACCGTTTTACCTGCATCACAAGCTCTACGCCACCTTATGCTCGCGCTCTATTCTATCAATCCATGTCAGATTCTAGTCCACAAATGCAAGGACGTTAGGTTTTTTCCACATGAGCCTGGATTTTGGCCAATTCCTCATACCAGTGTCGTGGCATTCACGCCTCCCGAGGCCGACTTGTTATTCTTGGAATCTTTCTTGGCCGTCATTTAATTTTAAGATCTAGTGGCTCGGGCTCGTGATGGTTTCAAGAGACGGATGCGAAGGAATTGTGGAAGGTGATTCGAGGACCAAATGACCCCCATTCTTCATAAAGCGGAACCCTACTGCTGGTTTAGCCACATTTTTTTCTCGAACTTGCATCGAGCTTCCAGATTTGAGAATATGGACTGGTATGTTCTGGGGCGGTGTGAGCCTACATGGTTTGAACAATATGCATGCACATTGTTCAGTTCTCGCATATTCTAAATGAATGACTATTGAAATCACATTAGGAGACGAATATGTGCTGTCCCTTGATTCCTTGGTATTAACTTCAGCTTTAAGCTGCTGTTCACGCGGTTGTTCACACTTGCGTGCTTTCTTTCACAAACAGAACAAACGTCTCGAAACCTGCACTTTCACGGCAGTAGCGGTAAACCAATACACACAAACATAAAGAATCATTAGCCCTCTGCTTCTATTGTCTATTCGAACTCTACGTTGCCACGGCCATGATATCCAATGCAAAATCAAAAAATGGAGGGAAGACCAACTTTGCTCTGTCGTATTACGATTCTTGTAAATCTCGAGGGTTACAGGTAAATTGAGTACATTTCTGATTGTAAACACTGCATCATATCCTGTAACTCATCGTCAACTCTCCGTAACATCAAACCCCACAAAACCAACTAGTTGTTGGCCGAAGTTATAACACCCCAGCTGGAAGGAAAGAGTTTGTTAGTAGTCCAAGCTGACAAGATCAGAGAGGAGTCTGAATGGAACGCACTGTTCGAGGCACTTTTGACTAGTGATGGGCTGAAAGGAGTGGGGATTATTTGTTCGTTGAATGTCGGGAGTAGTAAGAACACCTTACAATGAATCACAAAATTTGCAATTATCAATGCTAAAGTTGCTTTTTTCGAACGCAATGCTAGACAATCGAGGATCTCTAGCAGCAGCAGTCTCATCTATGGGCGAATCTACAAGATTTGGGCCAACATACGCATTATGGAATGCCGCACTATCACGACTAGGAAAAACAGGACGATCACCACCGATATGTACATCTACGAAAATTATAGAGAATCTTTGCTACGCTATTAAAGAGAATGTGACATTCAACAACACAATCACAACACTGGACCTTGTCGGTCTACCCTTAACAATCAAGGCCCTAGTAAACCTCGGTAAAGCAATTTCCTCAAACGCATCGATACGGAAACTCTCCCTCGCCAACTGCCGATTCGGCGACGACGGATTCAAAGCAATCGCTCCCGGCCTGAAATCATCATGCAGCATCCGCTCCATCAACGTATCGGCATGCAACTTAACATCATTCAGTGCGTCCCTCCTTGCTGAACTGCTTAAATCCCAGGCATTACGGAGACAAGCATCAAGATGGGCTACGACACTTCGCTTTTCATCTGACGATCTGCCACGGGCTGCTGAGAATTTAGAGTCTATTGCTGACTCGTCGCCGATACGGAGGGTCAATCTGTGCTGTAATTTTATCGGTGATGAAGGATGTGAGTTTTTGGCTGATGCGTTGAGGGAGGAGATTGGGTTGCGGGCGCTAGACTTGCAATTTAATGAGATTACGACGCATGGTGGGAGGGCGTTTCAGCAGGTACTGGATTTCAACAAGGAGCTTGTGTTACTTGATTTGAGGAATAACCTAATAGGTATAGCAGCAGAAAATGTGTTCTCTTTTTGCCATTCTGACATACTTTCAAACATAGACCCAGTGCTACATCACCTTATGCAACGCAAGATTCGAGAAAATAATGAAATTTACTCTGGACATGCTATTTCAGAGGCGAGTTCGTTTGGACTTCAAGACAAGCAAAAAAAACCACAAAAGGCTTCATACTTTGTACTGACACTGACGCTCATTAGCTGCCAGACTCTGAGCTACTGCTCCTACCAGCCCACGACCCCCTCCAGAACGCCTTCCACGTATCCTGCGAAGTCTCACACACCCAACACACACAATCCTCACTCAACCGTGTAAACATCTCAGCACACACCCTCCATCCAACCACACCGAAAAAATCCAAAAAAGTAGTCATAACCACCAACCCCACAACCCCAACATCAAAACCAGCATGGAAACCCGCCGGATCAAACAATCGCTGGATCCGTCCCAAACAACGTGCCTTCAATGCCGTAGCGCTGCTAGACCCTTCACTGAGATCATCACGGGCTCCATCCGTGCCGGATAATACACAGGCAGGATCAGACTGGGACGCGGATTCACAGTCGCATATGGAGGTTGCCGCGGCTGAAGAGGTAATTCGAGATTTGATTGATGTGCATGCGAGTGGGAAGCATCGTGTGAGGGATGTGAGTGTTGGCGTGCATCAGGATATGTCTGTGATTAAGAACCAGTATCAACAGCATGAACAGCATGAGACAGAGTCGATAGATCTGGACACGTCGGTACCTGCATCGCTTATTGAACCACACGAAGCTAAGCGAGGAATGGTTACGGCTGCACCAGCAAGAACAGTAGATCATGGACAAGACCTGTCAGTTGTCGTAGGTACGATTGAGAAATCATTCAAGGGGCTTACGCTGTTGTTGGACGAGCTGGAACGTAAGCAGATCAAGAAGAGGATCAAGAAAGCCATGAAAGACAACATCATTAAAGATTTGCCACATTTGCCCGTGAAGGAACAAGAAAGAGTATATGATCAAGATACCGAAACGAGCACATCCTTCATTCGTGAAAAGATAGATAAGATTGCACAGAGTATGAAGATTGTAAATACACTATATTGATTATATTATTAACTTGTATTTAATGATAAAAGGCAAACTTGACTTTGAGAAAATATAACTATGACTAGTTAAACTTGAGAAACTAGTAACTGGTTGTGGTGGTCATCAAGTCATGCTGTTGCCCTTGCTCAAGAAACGACATTGCGTTCTCCACTTCTATTCTAGCTTTAACAATAGCATCCTGCACCAGCATCTCCTGATGTTCTAATGCACTCAAGTCATGCGCATACAAAGTATCCATCCGTTTCTTGGTATGATAAAGTGCTCGTTGGTATGCATCGTCCAATCCAATACTAGCTGCTTTCTTAACTGGTGGTTGATCGGATGCTACAGAAGGCTGTTCGTTTACTACTCTGTCCTGATGATGAGACACCCGGTGCACGGTATCAATAGCAGCGTCTAATCGGTTGGCGATTTGAAGGACGGAATAGACGTTAAACACCGTCAAAGTAGCTGCAGTTACGAGTACAAACACAAGCAATCGAGATGCGGATGATGAAGGCGCTGATAATCCATCGTCGGATTTACGTTGGTTTCGAGCAGTAGTGGCAGGCTCGGTTGATTTTTCCCGACAAAGACGAGATCTTGGACTGCCGGTATTTATACTTGGTAGATTGGCAGCAGCGATAACCGAAGCAGACCGCTTCAGTGATCCAGATCGTTTCATTTGATAAACACCTATTATGGCCTCGTAGGCAGTCTTGACCAATTTGGCAACCAGCTCACATACTGATACTGGGAATGACATTAGCAGCCCACAGAAAATAGCAGCAAACCATCCTTGGATTCCGGCGATTACTTGGTTGTCATCGACGGGCTGGATGGCTGAGACAGAGCTGACAGTCCGTTTATGATGGGATGATGATGTTGGTGATGTTTCGGACGATGCAGTAGTAGCGGCTAAGTCTACAACCTTCCAATTGCCAGACTTTGTTTTTCGATGATGGTGGGAATGGTTGCGACGATGACGGATTATAACTGGTGATGCAGTCGTTTTGACAAGTGCTATTGCGGCTGCATGAGACATGGATGGTGTTGCATGAGATGCACTGAGACCATGTTCTTGGATTGTGGCGATTAGGTCTTTGGCGAAAGATGTGTATGATTCCAGTAAGGATTGTTCGATCTTATCTAATACATGCAAAAACAATGAAATGAGAAATTTGAATTTGAAAGATTTTCAAAATTTGAAACAACACATACCTTTCATCAACGCATTCTTCCTTACAAACTCAACTTTGGCCGTAACTTTAACTCTCGTCTTGCCCAACGTCGTATGATACATGCAGACTCGTTTAACAAACTGGAATGAGTCTCCAAACGGCGCTTGTGGTGTCTTGACTGTTGACTCGACGACATACACATCCTCATCATCCTGCTTCAAAATCACTTGTCGCTCAAAACATGGCGTCGATGTCTTGTTTGGCCTTTGCGCAAAATTATACGTGACTTCCCGTGCAGACCACTTGCCATCCCTGAGTTCCCAATCACTAGCTCTAAAGTCTGTTGCACCACGTCGGGTATGTACGTCACGAAGGATACATCCAGTCGGAGCAAACACGGAGTGGAAGAGATTCTTGACATTCATGTCGACGGTTTCGTCTAGTAACGTTGTTTCAGGGTGTGTCTCACATCCACATTCGTTCTTGCTTGGTGGTGGTAGTCCACTTCCCAATTTCTTCAACCCAGTACCAGATAATGAAACGCCGTCAGTCTCTTTACTATCTCTACGACGAGTTTCCGCTTCAACTACTTTATAGAGAGCGGTGACTGCTGGAGATGATAATATTGTGGTTTCAGGTATTGACTTTTTTGACAATGAAGCACTCGATGTTTGTTCAGCCAACAAAGATTGTCTCAATCCTGACTCTGGAAGCGTATTCGTAATCCCAAGACTAGGACCACCGTCCGAAGCTCCCTGCGGCACAAACCGTCTGAAGAAATCATTCATATTATTCACCAGCGATCCAGAATACTGTGCCGCTATAGACGGTCTTGCTTGCCCCCTCGGACTATTATTCAAAGAATCAACAGACGTGTTCTTAACAGGCAACGTCTCTGCAAATATGTCTGCCTTTCCAGAAAGTACGCCTAATGGATCCAGCATGGCGGCTGCTGGTGTCGAAGCTGGTATCCGCGGTGGTGACAAGTCATTACTATGCCGAGGCTGTGAGTCGTGGCTGTTACGTGGTGGAAGGTCTCGTGGTGCTGAAGATGGAAGCGATACTGCCGAGTTTCGATTCGACAAGCTATGTGTTGGTGGTTGAGGTGGTGGTGTTGGTTGAAGTTGGCTAGGTGCGGGTGGTGCTGAAATTGGCAAAGGTATTGATTTGGTTGAGGCGGTGGTGGAGCTCGATGCATTTTGAGTATTGTTGATTGTAAGGGTTTGTTGCGTAGTCTCACTCGAAAGCTTTTGAGACTCTGATGATCGGGGGAGGGTTATCGTATGCTGAGATATTTGCTTGACGGGACCTGTATGCCTTTCTGGAGACAGGAAACCAGACTGGCCGTCAGATGCGATTTCGCTCTCTGAGACAGACCGTCTGAGTTCGTTCGATGTTGGTAGTGCTGCTAACGTAACAACCTCAGGAATACTAGAAAGGTTACAAAGCCGTCAGTCACAGTCATACGAGACTATGGAAAACAATGTTTGATTTACTTGGCTAGTTTATCCTGCGAAGGCGACCTCGACACAGGCAACTTCCCCTTCCTATGAACGGGCGAACTAGCTCTACTCTCATCAGTATCTGACTCGACACCATGTATAGCAAACGTGGTAATCCCGGCATCACTCGACGTATCATTCGGATTTGACATTTGTGACGCAGAGCGTAATCTTCCACCCACCAACTCTCGGTCTCTATCTTCGATTGAAGCATCTTCAGACATTGGAGATGGGGTATGTTCACGTTTAGGAGACCATGAATCCATCATATCAGTATAAGCATTGTCTCGTCGTAGAAAACTTGTTAGAATGTACTATTGTTGCGAAGAAAAGTGTGAATAATCAGTCAGGTGCGACAAGTGAGATATACCTCTTACACGACTAGTAGAAGTTTTAATACGGATGGCATTGGGTATGATACCAGCAGTAAGCTTCTTTTCAACTGATGTGACATCTGTCCACGGAAGACTAACTTTAGCTCCCTTCCCAAATATCTTTCCATAGAAGCTGATATGGTTGTTGGACACATAACATTTTCCCTGCCACAAGACTTCCTTTTCTAGAGCGCATCGATACACTATTTTCCAAATATGTTAGAGTCTAGGATACTAACACCAACCAATGCGTCGTACCTGAAACAAGGTGATCACTAGCAATAGTAGCAAACTCCTTTTTGAATTTCCTAATATCCTTCTCACTGACTCCATGCAACGATACTTTGCAAGAGCCTGAATTCGTTTCACTCTCGTGCTCCTCGTTCAGCTCATCACCGATACTTATGGAGGGCGGAGACATAATAGAGACCTCTTCCGATTTATAATTGAGTATCGAAGAGACATCCGGCTCACTTTGAGCAATCTTCTTGAGGGTAGGTTCCCTCATCGTTGTGTTTTTCGCCAAAAAAATCTTCACTCAGACGCAATATGCTAGTGTCCTTCACACTCAAAAGCGATGCATTGAAAACACGTCCAATTCACTGTTTTGGAATGAAGCACCGACTGAATTTCTTGTCATTTTAGGTTGCGAGCATGGAAGAAATTCTTGCTAGCCCAATCATTTACCAATTTCCGAAAATTCTGGACACTGCAAATTCTGTGAACTCGACGCATAAATGGGCATTTATTTGCCATCATCCCGTATACATATCGAGCTATAAAGCGCTAGCGCTTTTAACTGCCCTGCTTGTGTATGAAGCTGCTGACAGCTAGACTGCAGCACGAGTCTGATGCCATTGAAACTACAGAGGACGATTCAAAGACTGATGGACCATGTGTTGTTTACAAGAGAGTGGTTCTACAACTCGACACTGCACCTAAAGCTCCACAAACCTCTTGAGCCCCTTCGTGTTTTGAGAATAGACAGACGAAGACACCATTTCTGCTATTATCCAACGCGTTCATCATGAGATATCTGGTAATTCGTTGAGGAAATCACGTCGATATGCCGTCTTTACACATAGCATTGGTTCTGAGTACCTTCATTTCTTCTGCGCACCTAAGTCTTGAGTGCTGCTTCCAACTCCACAGATAATTCACTACAAGACACTGCAACAACGGAGACAATCATCTTGAAAGTTCATAATCGTATATTTTGAAAGATAATGGTGGGGTTAAAGAAGCAGCAACTGACAAGTCCAGGACATAATTACAAATTTGGAATCTCTCTAATGCTTGCTACCAGCCACAGCGGCAACTACAGAAAGAGGTTGTTAGATCATTCCGAACCCTCCTATATACTTATAAACATGAAACTCACTGATGATGATGAGAATGATGGTAACAACGATTCCTCCTATAATCAATTTCACCTTGGTATCCTTCCACCACATTGCAGATCGGACTTTTGAAGCTCCTCGTTTGAATTGCATTGATGATTCTTGCAAGTTTTCTATGCAAAGGAGAGTGATGAGGATGTTGATTGTTTTGTCAATATACACTTGAGCTACACGTGGTGACTCGGGGCTTGTTTCTGACACTTTGTTCGTCGGAATGACAGATATGAGTAGCCATGATCATTCTGATTATGTCTCTTTGTCTCTAAACTCGTTGCCTCTCCCATATCATGTTTGCAAGCCCTTTGGGCAACAACTTTTACATACCAGTCTTGTTTTGGAGGGTATCCAAGTTCTCTCCTCGTTGCAGGACCTTGGATATGTTTTCCTAACAGATCCAAAGTTCATTATTAGTTATTTAGTCTTGATGCACTGCGACATGAGCGGCAAGCCATTCTCGAGATTCCAAAAAGTCGACCAAAATGAGGAGAAGGGGCTTACTTGCATTATTCCCACGACTTCATCGACTTGAGATTGGACTCTAGTGAATAGAATGTTGCTTTTTAGTTACCGTACGTTCTTGTATGAAAGATGTTGCAAATGGCTGTTGCGTTTAGAAATTTAAGCTCTTCACATAAAGAGACTAGGGAAGGAGGGACGGAAGTAGTTACCCTGCAGCTTTACTTGTTGCCATTGTTCGAGTATGTCCTCCGCTCATATAATACTAAGAAAGGGTAGTGCTTGTCTGTTTCAAAGCTTGTTGCTGTGCTGTGTGTAGTTTTTGCTGGCACTGACGAATTCGGGGACTGCTTGTCACGATGTGAACGAAAAACAAGCGGATGAAAGAGAACAATTTGCGGTTTATATTGCTATAGGAAGTCACATTCGCGTGATGCAATATCAAAGCACTGGCGACTCGACCGTGATTTTCGCAATCCACAACCAACAGTTGACGGTCTGCTGTGACGAATTCGATGAACAGGCTGTTATGTGAGGCTGTAAAGAATACACAATACAGTTGACCCAACTGCGAGTGCCATGACTTTGAATGACTGTTTGTAGCTGCGTGCAAGTGTGCAAAGCGGCATGGATCCCAACAATTTACTCCAAAGCAATTGCGTACGGGCGCAATCACTCCTAGCCTTCTATACGAATTTCCAGCTGACATGCCTCACATTTGAGGGATAGTGGAGCGTGAATAGGTTCTAGATCTAGTGAATCCGGTACCAGGCCGCAACATCGAGGTAACCTCAAAAAAATTCACTGAAAAGCACTAGATCAACTGGCAAAAGTCTTGCCTCTGAAAGCATACATTCCATAGAACTAGGACCCATTAGCCTCTCCATCATCACATTCTCACGTTCCTTTTCACTCACACCGATCTTGTCTTTCGCTTGGCTTGGTATTCTTCGACTTGCTCGCTCCACCATACGAGAAACGGCCTTCTAGATATAATAAAGTTGCCAAGGTTTGCATTTATTTACGTACATTAGATACACTTGTCCTAGAAGGAGCCCTGTCGCCTGTATCTCTTGCCCTTGGTGGTTGCCTTGGCAGAGCTTGTGGCCTCAATACTAGTTAGCGGATATGAGCTCAAACAATTCAACCATCGACGATGGAAGCATCTCTGATGCAAACCCTGTAAGTTACCCCCATACTTTACACATGCATCTCGCAGTGCTTGCCTGCATTAGTTGCCCAAGCAACCCTCCTAGGCTACTTTCTGCCTTCCTTGATTCTCACACCATCTTTTCCCATATTTTTTAAATAGATGTACAAGATAATAGGCATTGTTTTGGCCTTATCTAGTGGCATATTCATTGGTAATCATTACTTTGCACCGCTCTTCAAACCCCGACAAGCAATGACACAGGCTTGCAGTGTACCAACAACTTTCATGTTTTGTAGGTGCTTCGTTTGTATTCACCAAAAAGGCTTTATTGGTATGTACTAACAGCAATCAAAGTATCGGGCTTGGCACGGACACGTTGTTGCTCGTGAACTGGCAGCGTCTCCGCAATGTTCTCACATACATTCAATCCAACAGGCTACCAGCCATCTCAGAACAGCTGAAAAGGAACATCCATATTTGAGCTCCCCACTGTGGTGGGCCGGTATGGTTTTGACTATACTCGGAGAAGTCTTCAACCTAGTAGCATGTGCGTTATTCTTGCCCGTTATCGTGATTTTTTGCCCGAAATTAACGAGTCCTAATATCGCTTATTCTGCACAGACGCATTCGCACCAGCAGTACTAGTAACACCGCTGGGCGCCGTATCAGTCGTAGTCAGTGCATTCCTATCCAACTTTTTTCTCAAGGACTATTTATCCTTCTCTGGCAAAGTCGGGGCCGTGCAATGCTTGCTCGGTGCCACACTAGTAGTATTGCATGCTCCAGTCAACACTCCAACACAAACTGTGGCTGAAATATGGAATTATATCAAGGGTGTTGGGTTTATAGTGTATGCCATGTTAATGATTGTAGGGATTCTAGTGCTGATATTCTATGCGGCACCGAGATGGGGGGAGACACAACCCATCGTGTACATAGCTGTTTGCTCTATTAGTGGGTCGTTTGTGGTGCTGGCTGTCCAAGGTATGAACGTTTTCAGTTATGTCGCTTCATGAGCTGTGGGTTTTTTGTTGAAGCATCTCACACTTGACGCACCTGGAATTGGTCAAACCTTACTCTACACTTTCCCTTAGGCTTTGGATCTGCCGTAGTCTACAGCTTCACACACTGGAACACTGGCAACCAATTCAAAGACCCAGGCCTGTACGGCCTCCTCGCATTCGTCATAGTCCTCGTAATCATACAAATCAACTATCTAAACAAGGCCCTGCACTACTTTACAACATCCATCGTAACACCCGTATACTACGTATCCTTCACAACAATGACCCTCGTATCCTCATCCATCCTATTCAACGGCTTCAACCCAGAAGGTGTCGTATCAGGTGTTACGCTCGTAGTCGGATGGTTTGTGATTGTCAGCGGTGTCGCCCTGCTGTTTAATTTCTCAAACAAGCTACAGAGAAAAGAAAAAGAGTTGGAACATCAGCAGTCGGAGAGTTCGTTGGGTGATAGTGGGTTTGAGGAAGCTGGGGTTATTGAAAGTCAGGATAAGCCGGTGGATGGGATTTCGATTGCTAGTCATGCTAAATCTAGTAACGTGTCTGGGGGTAGCAGACCACATATTCCGCACAGACGCCATTATCAGACATATGAGGAGGATGATTTTGATGCTGCGTTCCCGATAGGGTAAGCAAAAAAAAACTTGATTCTTCATGTCGAACATATAGAACTCACATTTCTCGTTTCAAACAGCTCACCAGCAGGCTTCATAATCTCCCCACGCTCCTCCCTCTACAGATCCCACCACCACCAATACAACCTCGACAACCCACCCACAACAGCCCCCTCTCTGCGCAAAAACTCATCTCCACCAGCGCCGTCAACAACATATGCTCCACAGCGCCAGCACTCGACACCAGCAGTCTCATTTGACACTGGTATATGGACTCCAGGTCTCAACAGAAGTCGCTCAGACGGCCACATACTGCATCAAGAGGGCGGGAGAGCGCCACGTGTTGCGGGACTAGTGAATACTAATATTATACCAGTCACTACTACCACGTCCTCTGCGTCATCCTCTGGCGACTCGACGTACTCGCAACCACCATCGCAGCTACCATATAATAATACCGGTGGTGGAAGGGGTGGCACGTATATGATGACGAATCAACCTATAAATAGTAGTAATAATAGCGGGGTAGTGACAAGTACATATCAGGCTAGGCCACCTAATGGAACACGGAAACCAAGTAATCCGCAGATGAGGGCTTCACCGCCTGTTGTATCGTCTCCGATAATGACTACTACAACAACTGCTGCAGGGGCAGGAGTTGTTATCCCTGCTCGTCGGCCGGCGGTTCCAGCTGCGGCATTCCCAGCACAAGGTCCGTATAGCAGGTCGCCGACTAATTGATTATGTGGTGTTGGAGAGGGCAACCGCATTATGTAAACATTTGGAGAAGAAAACAGTAAAACTCATATTATACAACTCTTTTCACACCTTTAATAATGAATTTGGAGAGTCTTTGGAGACTGTCATTGTGTCATTCTTCTTGCGTACGTATGGTTTTTTTGGCGATGACATTGTTTTATCAGAGTGCAAAATTATGTTCTTTGTTTTACAAGATGGTCCATAAATACAAAAAAAGTCCCAATACATACATGGGTAAAACTACATGGCAGCTAGTTCCTTGGCTTTAGTTGCCCGAAACCTACAAACGTGAGCCTACGAGAAAACGTGTCAGTCCACAACAAAAAAAACCCAAGTCAGCAAGATTTGTCAAAACACTAACACAACTCACATAGTCACAACTCGGACACTTGTACCCCTCCTCAACACTAACCTATCAGCGACCCATTCGCCATTAAACAACGACCTTGCCTGTCGTGCAATTCAATAGAGGTATGCAGTGGTTTTTTTTGCATCAAAACCGGTTGACTGGAAAACTTCGTCTCATTCGAGTCTCGGTATCTCGAAGATGCCATGTACAACCACCAACGTCAGATTCTCGTTTGGCAATATCAATGGCGTTTGAAAGTATGGCGACGCTCAAAGTTATTGAGTAGGCTTGAGCTTGAGCTTGATGGTTTGACAGCATCCATATTTGATGTACACAACTCTGAAAGGTCTAGAGAGGTTTCCGTAGCGTGGTAGAGAGACATCATGGATAATAAGAGTGGCATCTAGTCTTGATTTGAGCGACGGCTTGTTGGTAAAGCAAAAGACCAATGTGTTTCTGGTGTGGCGACGGATGCAGGAATGTTGAGGGTTTAGAAAGTGTCGTCATGCAAGCCCATACGCTCATCATTCATTGATTTCTTTCAAAGTATCGAGATCCGTCAATATCAAGTGTCATGAAGCTCTCTGATTTCCGAGCTACTGATCCATCATCTCGACAACTACATAGTTTGGATCCAGGAGCTTTCAATAGACTTCGATATCATCACAGATCATCACACGTAATAGAATACGCGTAATTTACAAAGGCAGCTCGTTTTTGACTCTGGTCTTTCACGTCTATCAAGTATTTGGAATGTGGGTTATAACCCGCACTCCAAATGTCGTGGCGATACAGCTAGAAAAGCCGTCAAAGTTCCGAGGTGGTATGTGATTCTAAACGTGAAACGGTTGTTAATCACCTATCGCCCTTATCGTATGGTCATTGTTCTGAGTGTCAAAATTCAAAAACTCAATTCCATTTTTGTGTTGTGATTGTTGTTGATTTGACAGCGCCTTTACTAACCGTTCATAATAGAAAACTCAACCACCGACCTATAAAATCGACCCCATGCATCTCCTACGTCGCGGTTGGTCCTGGTCGAGGACTGATACGCAACATCAATTCTCATGATACTAGAATTGCTGAATGTGCGTGGAAGAACGTTTGTCAGAAGATTCCGATTCTCACGCCCGAATTCGGCCAACTCAGGCTTCTGCTTGGCCCGCGAAACGTGATGCTTTTACACACCCTTACACGCTCAATCTCATACGGCAGATGGACTCAAATTTCGAAGGAAATCGAATCCCTAACTTCAGCCAACGTTGTAACGCTTCCCGCATTGCTTCAATGTATGGGTTGGTTTCATCGATATCGCCTGCCAGGAATTGGACTGATTTTTGGCCCTCTACTTGCAAATACGAATAATTTGAAAGACCAAAACTGAAACACAACCGTCTGCTGGAGTCAAAATCGATATTCTATTGCGTCAAACTACTGAAATCACTTTCTTCCACATCACCAACACAACAAAGGGGCTACATCCCATGCAGTTTGTTGCCTGCAGACGAGAAAGCAGTGGAGAATCCCCAATCACAGATCGGTTTTCTTTGTTGATGTTTGGATAACTACAGGAATTTTACTCGTATTTGAATGTAGATGAAAACATTCGGAACGGAGTGGTTTGTGCCTTCCCTGGCCGCTTTAACGGTCACTTTCCTTCAACCCAAATCCAATTTCGGCGATTCTCTCAATTTCCAAAATTCATTTTATCAATCCGACTAGTAGATAAAAAGAAATTGTAGCCCGTAGCCGGTCCAAGCTAGATAAAACAGTGGTCTGAGTTCCAAAATGAGCTTCCAACCACTTGAACTCGGTATGAAATTATTGAATTTGTGGTTTTCCCCCTACTTTTCAAAAACATTTGCATGATTCTGTAGTCTAACACCTCGACATTGTTGATAGAGACTCTCAAGCAAATCAACACTGGATTCTTCACCACATCTGCAAATGAATGGACGCTACTCCGATATATAAATTTGTTCAACACCCAGCTCCCACTTCACTCGACCTCCGAAAAGATTATCAGATCATACCGCAAGTGTCTCGGAGACGCTCTCAAGCTCGGCCTTCCAGATCAAGCTTCTACAGACAAGGTCAAAGCTCTTCAGAGCTCTATCGAGGTAAGATATACAGTTTGAGGAGGTAGAAAGGACCAAACCAGTAAATGGGCTAGTCAGCCGGCTTCTAGTACCATGCGGACAAAGCAATCCCTTTCTCGAGGTACCGCCTTGGGGGATGGAAGTTATAGGCTTGGGCTACTGGTCCATTCTGCGCTTAACATATGACAGCTTGGTGTTGGCAACAGCACCAGGTGGTGCCTTTCGGTGTATTCCGAACTGCACTAGACTACGTCTCGAGTCGGTAGCGTCAGTCTTTGTTCCCTGTTTTGGAACACCTCTCCTCTTTACCCATGTGGAAGCCTTGTACTTCCTGCTGTCGATTACTGAGTCCTTTGGACTGACACAAACTCTTTAAGCCTGATAGGGTAAACTATAGAGCTCGACTTGATGAGCTAGACAATACTGCCAGAGCTGCTCCACCACCAACTGTCTCAACAAGTCTTCCAAAACACTCGGCTGATAAAAGCGCTGATGAATTGCACGATGAGGTTGCTCGTAAGTTGTTTCGTCTGAATGGTGTTGTTGTTTGATTCTAATGTTTGGTGATGTGTCTGCTGTTTTGGTTGACACAAGACTTTTGAAAGCAGCCTCTGATTAGAAATTCCATTTTTATAGTCCAAGGATTGAAACGCCCTCACCTTGATGAAGTCCAAACCCTCATGTTAGAGATTGAGAAGCTCAAGCTTCAACTGGCAGTGGAGAGAGATTGCAACCAAAGGCTCCAACGAGAACGGGATGAGGACCGTGGTTATGAACGGATCCGAGTGCAAGCAGAAAGGGACCGGGAGGATAGAGTCCGAGCTAGTATCATTGCTATGGGAGACTCCCGTGTTTCTGATGCCCGTGAATGGGAAAGGCAAAAGGCTGCTCTGACCCAGGAAGTCCGATCTTGGAAGGGACGAGCTGAAAGATTCGAAGCTGTGGTAGACGCTCGAGGTCTTTGTGAATATGCAGCTTGTGTCGTTGCGTATGAGCGTTTTAACCTCAACCAACGAGCTCACCCCTTTGGGACGAGAGTCAATGTGACCGCAGAGCTTGACCAGTTGTTTCGGAGTGGCTTGGCCATACCAAGCCCCCACCCAACCGTATTCCAGAGGTTTGCAGACCATACTCTCAGAGTATGCAATGCAAATGGCTTGAACCACAACCAGCTGATGGAAGAGGGCCTTCGTTTGTATGGAGTCAGTGGCAGAGTACACGGTGGAGCAAACATTTCCAAGGTCTTTGCCAAGGAAATGTTTGATAACACCTGTGCTTTTGCTGCTACATGCGCAACCGCTGACTTCTTTGGGATCAAGTATCACTGGGTGGATGACGCAGGTGTCAAACACTTCAGTGATGACAAGGTCCCGTACCCACAGGTGGTACAACAAGCGACTGCTCAAACTACACCAGCTGGAAATGGCCAACCACCTCCTGTAGTCCCCGCTCCGCCTGGAAGCTCAGTGGTACCGCCACCTAATCCATCTTCTTCCTCAGCCTCCTCCTCAACACCAGCAGAACCAGCACCACCAGCACCAGAACTACCACCATCACTATCAACAACATCCACAACATCGTGGACCGCAACACCATCATAATCATCGTCTGGCCCTCTTTAGTCAATAAAAGTCAAACTCCCAAAAATATAGACCATTAAATTAATTTAGTCTTCTAATCATATAAATTAACAAGTTAAACTAAATTAAATATTAATAATTACACACGAGCTTCAAACCTTGTTGGTTCTCAAGTTGCTTCAAAAGTGCATGATTCTCAAATGTTCGCAAAGTGATCTAGTAAGCATCAGCTGCATCTATACGAGTAGATTGGACGTGTTTGACGCGTATTCAAATTCAGAACTCTTGATAACTAACCTTTGATTGAGCTTGACGTTCAGATTTCATCAAAGAATCACCAAGATGGCAGCCAGGAAAGGAAGAGACGATTCTCTCCAGCAGTAAATACACCGTTATCAACGTAAGAATATGCTTCATCAGTCTCCTCCTTGTTGATTTGTTGTACTTGAGAGCTAATTTCGAAATCGTTTCTTTTCACGAGCAGATGTCGATGAACAGTCTAGCTGGTGGCCCGAAAGCAATGATGACATATCAAAAGCAATCTCATACTGTAGTAGAATTCAACGTGAAATTGCAGCTAAAGGAGAAAGCCATTCGAGAACAAAAGCCAACTTCAAGACACATTCAAGCCATCAACAAGATCTTTGAAAAGTACTACTGAAAAACAGTAGATGACTTGCCGAAAATTGAACGTAAGCCTTTTACTGAAAAAAACGCTGCTGCTCTTGTAATCTGCAATGCACCTCACTTATGCGCCGTCAGCTTTGCGGCAGGTCGAGAAGGCAAAGCTTGAGAACTTTAACGCTATTGACGACAATATCCGAGTCAAAGAAAGACAAGATTGTGAATTGCAACCCAGTGAGAGATGCTTGCTGGAGCTTTGGTTGGAAGATTGCGGTCTAGCCCTATCAGACACCGTCAGGTCACCAAGACGAAAGCGAGCCTTTGAATAACTTTGATGATCGCTACAGCAACGCCCGGGACAAGAATGATGACGATCATGGATTTGAACCAAGTGAGACAAACATTCAGGAACATTAAATCTGGAGTTTTGGCTGATGTGAAATTCTTCCCTTAGATGTTCGGAGAGGTGTTCAACTTGGTAGCATGTACGCCATCTATCCCTTGACACTCTCCTATACATTGTCCCATACTAAAACTCAATTGTCTTACTGTCAACGCAGACCCATTCGCACCAGTAGTAGGAGTAACACGGCTGACGCAGTATCGGTTGTAGTCAGTGCATTCCTGTCCAACTTTTTTCTTAGGGACTATTTATCTTTAAGTGGTGAATTCGGGGCCGTGCAATGCTTGCTCCGTGCCACACTAGTAGTGTTGCATGCCCCAGTCAACACTCCAACACAGATCGTGGCTGAATTATGGAATTATATTTAGTGCTAATATTCTATGCGACACCGAGATGGGGAGAGACACAACCCATTGTGTATAAAGCGGTTTGTTCAATCGGTGGGTCGTGTGTGGTGCTGGCTGTTCAAGGTATGGAAGCTTTCAGTAATCCAGCTTGATTTGTGAAAGTCTTTTTGGTTGACGAAAACACAGTATAATGGTATGCTCACACTTTACGTTTCCTGAGTCTTTGGACATGCCGTAGTATACAGCGTCACACACTGGAACACTGGCAACCAATTCAAAGACTCAGGCCTCTTTCGTAATAGTCCTCGTAATCATCCAAATCAACTATCTAAACACAGCCCTCCACCACTTCACCACCTCCGTCGTAACACCCGTATATAACTTATCCTTCACAACCATGACCCTCGTATCCTCATCCATCTTACACAACGGCTTCACCCCAGAAGGTGTCGTATCATGTGTCACGCTTGTAGTTGGATGGTTTGTAATCGTCAGCGGTGTCACACTGCTCTTGAATTTCTCAAACAAGCTACAGAGAAAGAAGGAAAAAGAGTTGTAACATCAGCAGTCGGATCGCTCGTTGGGTGATAGTGGGGTTGAGGATGCTGGTGTTATTGAAAGTCAGGATACGGCGGTAAACGAGATTTCGATTGCTGGTCATGCTAAAACTAGTAACGTCTCTGTGGAAGCAGACCACATATCCCACACAGACGTCATTAACAGACATAAGAGGAGGATGATTTTGATGCAGCGGTCCCGTTGAGGTAAGCCAAAAAACCCTTGCCGATCGTGCTGAATGCCTAAAACTACGGGGTTCTCTTTCCCAATTCAGCTCACCAGCAGGCTTCAAAATCCCTCCACGCTCCTCCCTCCACAGATTCCTTCACCACCAGCACACCCTTGACAACCCACCCTCAACAGCCCTCTCTGCGCAAAAGCTCATCCCCACCAGCGCCATCAACAACATATGCTCCACAGCGCCAGCACTCGACACCAGCAGTCTCATTTGACACTGGAATATGGACTCCAGGTCTCAACAGAAGCCGCTTAGACGGCCATATGCTGCATCAGGAGGTTGAGAGAGCCCCACATGTTGCGGGACCAGTGAATACTAATATTATACTAGTTACTACAGCTACTACATCCACTGCTTCATCATCTGGTGACTCGACGTACTCGTAGCCGCTATCGCATCTACCATATAATAGTAATTCTGATATTGGTGGAATGCAGTTAATCACACGTATATGATGACGAATCAACCTATAAATAGCAGGAGTAATGGTGGGTAGTGACAAGCACATATCAGGCTGGACCACCAAATGGAACTCGGAATTCAAGTAATCCGCATATGAGACCATCACTTGCTGTGCAATTGCACACTTGTTATCACTCCTCCCCGGCCGGCGGTGCCAGCGGCTGCATTCCCAGCACCAAGTCCGTAAATTAGGTCGCCGACTAATTGATAGTGTGTTGAGGAAGGCAGCTGCATTGTGTAAACATTTTTGGGAGATGAAAACACTAAACTCATATTATTATACAACTTTTTTCACACTCTTAATCACGAAATTTGGAGATTCTTTGGAACCTGTCATTATGCTTATTGTCAAACGCGAAAACGGCCGAAAGCAGTGGGTTTGAGTCCTTGTTGTCTTTGGTTTTTTCCCCTCGTGTTGGAACTTGTGATTTATGAGAGACAAATTTATGATCTTTGCTTCCTACAAAATAGTCCATATATACAAAAAAAGGTCCAATATACACGTCTCAAACTACATTGCAGCTAGTTCCTTGGCTTTAGTTGCCCGAAACCTACAAACGTGAGCCTACGAGGAGCAAGTCAGTCCAGAGCCAAAAAAACAGTAACCCAATGGCCGAGAATCAGCATCACACCAACATAGCTTACATAATCACAACTCTGACACTTGTACGCCTCCTCAACACTAACCCCATCAGCGACCCGCTCCCCATTGAACAAGGACCTAGCCTGTTCCAACACCCCATCCAAAACGCCTCCATCATACACAAACCTCACAACATCAATAACCTCCTTACTCTTCTGATGCACATATGACAACTCGAGCGTCTCTGATATAGTCGGTATGAGTTCGAAATACGATTGCACGATCGGGAAGAGCTTGTTTAGTGTGACTTGATTATGGATTGTACGAGCGGTTTTGAATGATGAGGTTGCTCTGACGGGACTACTGCTGCAGTTGCTGCCATTGCTACCAGACGATGATGAGGTGGCATTCGATGAGGTGTCTAGGCCGAGAAGCTTAAATTGGTCGACAAGTGGTTGTGATAATGGTTTCGTTTGGTCGAGTCCAAGTTTGGTGAAGACAAAGGATTGGTCGAGGGATGGCATTTCGAGAAACATTTTGCGGTATGTTGCGACTTGGAGTTTGCCCATACGAGATGATACCTCACCTAAGGGGTGTCATGACAAGGAGTGAGATGACGCTGATTTGTCGTGCAATTCCGTCCAAAGTCGCATGTCCTTTTTTTGGCAACAAAACACTTACCTGGCAAACTTCGTCTCATTCGAGTCTTGGTATCCCGAAGATGCCACGTACAACTACCATCTTCAGATTCTCGTTTGATAACCTCATCTAAATCACTTGTTCAGAACAGATTGCCGAAAAAAAAACTGGGCAGATACAGTAACAAGATATGTACAACACTCTCACCAATAATTCCAAACACCAAAAAGTCACCAACCCGTCCAAGCACAGGAATCTCCCTCGCCAGTCCACCACCATTAACAAGCGAATCTATAGAAAACACTGCATTCAAAAATCGCAGTCCCCAAACATCTTCTTTAGTCGTAACGGCGACTTCAATAGGCGGCCCGAGTTCCAATTCAAGAGTCTTGTGGATCTCTTGTCCGATACTCATGGCTTTTGTTTGGCGACGAGGTTTGCGGGTCACTTTTTCTAGGATGGTCTGGGATTCGCACCATGTGAGGTATGCAATATCCGTGACTGAGATTCTGGAGGGCCACGGAGTTTTGAATCTAGAACAGAATGATATAGATAGTTGTAAGCGATAATAAAACCACACAAATGAAACCACCTCACAAAATGTGCCAGATCAAACAAGATTTCTGCGCTCCAGTACCTACTTTGCAATAGGCAAATCCTCGATATCAATCGGAGCGTCACTACATGAACCCTGGGATGACGGAGCAGGACCAGCCTGCTGCAACAGTACATCCTCAATAGTAGAATTCTCCTTCAGCAACTTTACAGCAGCAATAGATTGTTCTTGATCAGCGATTAGTAGCTTGCTAATTGCCTCTTCATAGACCGAGTTGAATATATCGTCATCGTCTGATGACATGAGTCCCTCTGTGTATGCGTCCATTGTTGTGCCTAGCTAGGTTTGCTCTGTTTGATGGAGCTTTGAGCAGCGACTTTGGTGAGCATGATTTGAGAGATAAACCCGGGAGATCACGTCGAGATCACGTCAGATCTATTGTGAATCTATGAAAGTAAGTGCTTTCCGCGCTTTTCGCAGCTCAACGAACAAGACGCGTTGACCAAAGGAAACACCCTTGACGTCGGTGTCGAGTCATGGAATTCATGGACGTTGAGATACAGAAGACACCGCTGAAGAACAAAGAACGACCATACATGTGTACAATACTTAAATCACTGCTGCATACCTTGTAGTATCTTCTGTCCAACTACTAGACGCTTGGTCGTTTGGCTTAAAGCTTTCCTAACCAAGTTTTGCCCATATATACGTGGCATCTTGCGACTTCATTTCATATACATCCCTTCCACCCTCTTCTTCAGAATCTCTGCTGAGCTCGAAAGCTTAAAACCATGTTTGGTGCATTCAAGTCAACCCTCGTTACCTTGGGCGGGATAGTATGGTACGTCAACTGCGCCTCCTTTTTCAAGCCTCCTACTACGCCGATGCATCGCTCGAAAGCCCTCTCTCATCACATATTCGCTTGTTTCAGCCAACATCAAAACTCACGATTTTTTTTCGTAACTTGCATCGTTTTAGGAAGAGACGGTTTCGATTAACAGAGCGACAAAAGTACCGTCATCGACTACGATTGAGACAAGTGGACGATGTCGTTGATGCTATAGCTACTTCGGGCGTTCAAATACGTGCTTTGGTAAATTCTGAGTTTGTGCCTTAGCCATATAGCACCTCTTTAACTGACGTATCTCACCAGGAAATGGCACAAAGGGAACCTAGAGAGAATGAAATGACGTCAAGTCAGAAATATTGGGTCTTTTCGAAACGGTATAGAGGGTCTGTCAAGCCTGCTCATTGGGTAAGCGAAACATGCAAGGCCTTGTCAATGCCCGATCACAATACCCTTTCGCGCGAACTCATGAAAATCCGTCGTTTAACCAATATCCTTCACCACAGGTTCCAAAATGGACTAAAGCACGATTCGTGAGAACACCACCTGAAACAGCAATTCATGCACCCAAACCATCTTTATAAAATGTACAGCAAAAACAAACCCAACAAGCACCATCTCTAGTATATATAATACACGAATTTTCATCCTCTAAGCCTTTTTGCGCTTCTTGGTTGCAGTAGTAGCCACATCTGGAAGTGGGGCTGCAGGCTCTTTAGCTTTTCGCTTCCCCTTTGTATCCTTCTTTTCTTCCTTGACCTCTTCTTCACCAGCTGTAGCAGTAGGACCAGCAGGAGCACTAGCATCACCACCAGCCTTGTTGGGTTCGTCTAATTCCTTTTGAATCATGGTAATCAAACTACCACAACGACGTTGGACTTCCTACAGAGAACAAATTATACGTGTTAAATATATTTTATTGCACCACGAAGCTTTTAATTGTGTGGAATTGTGACAAAGCTTACTGCAACAGTACGTGATTTGACAAACCAATCAAATCGGAACATGGGAGATTTCTTCAGTTCTTGTTTGATCTTTTCGTATGCATCATCCGTCCCGTATCCAAATCGTTCCAACATGACGACCTGTACACGTGAAAGTGGATTAGTGAGGAGACAAAACACCGGTCATAAATACGTTACATACCAGGAAACGATCTTCCTCCTCATTAAAGTTCTTGCCCTTGCTAGTACCATATTGAAGTTTCATTTGAAGTAAAGGTTCGCGGTAACTTGCAACCTTGTCCCGCAAGGCTTGTTGAACCTCAATAGTCTTTTGGATCTTCCCTTCGCCCTTCTCAATATTGCCTTTGATACGTTCCCATTCTAGAAGATGGTTCGAGTCAGTTCATTCCATTTTCAAAGTGTACAAAAAAGTAAACATGTTTCAGTACCTATGAGTTCTTCACATCTCTCCCAGAATGTCTTGGCATACGCAGTAACTTGTTCAAGTGTCTTGCCTTCGATATCTCTGGCAATGGCTTCCAAGTTCTTGCGACCATACTTCTCATTAGCTTTGGTAAACAACTGGAAGTCTCTTCGATTCCAATCATTGAAAGCCTAATTATGCACAAATGTAATAAGTTTGTAACGCGAATTTGTAAGGGCAGAAGACACTTTAAAAAAATGACTACCTGACTCTTGAGCTCAGCCAATTGAACCTTTTCTTCATCAGTTAAATCTTCAGCTTCATCAACCTTGGCTTGCTCTTCTTCCCGTTCTTTTTCCAATTCTTCTTCCGTTATTACTTCACCTTCGTCTGGTGTGCGTCTGAGGACTTTGAAGCCTTGAGTTTTCTAAAAACAAGCATGTTGCTTAGAAATTGGGCACACGATTAAAAAGGACCAAAAGCATACGAATTACCTGGGCAAACAGAGTCTCTTTTTCTTGCAGGTCTTCCATTTCTCGTGGGAAGAATTTATAGTCTTCACTAATAGTAGCAAAAAGAAATATTAGCCGCGAGGACATGAATGGGGAATCCAGCGAAAGCTAACACATACACTTTGGATGTAGCAGTCTTGGGTCGATTTGGCATATGTCTCTTGCCCCCAGTCTCTAGAGTACGACGGAAATAACCATCTACATCATACTCTTTGGCCCTTGCTTGACGCTTGGATGGTGCAATCCAGGTCTTGTTGATGACAGCATTACGCTAGGGCAAAAAAAGGCAGTGAGAGTACGCTCCAAAAAGGAAATGAATGGGAAGACCAACCTTTCCGTAATCTTCTCCCTCCCATTCCATAGTCTTGGCCTCCATGGTGAACTTTTGTAAATCATCCAATCCCATATCCTTATATTTACCCTCCAATTCAGCAGTCTTCTCTTCACCACGCTTCAGAATCTCTTCAATATCGTCATTGCCAATAGTACTATCAGCAGACTTGAATATAGATTCGGCACCGTGCTGAATCATAGACAACAAATCTTCATTAGTCATGCCAGGTTTGACTGTAGCACGACCTTGCTGTATAACTAGCTGATCAAGTCGAAGCTTTTGGGTAGCTTTTTCAATGACTTTTTCATCAATAGTGTTTTCGGTGATGAATCTAAAGACCACCACTTGTTTCTTTTGACCAATACGGTGTGCTCGATCTTCAGCTTGCAAGTCAACTTGTGGATTCCAATCATTGTCATACATGACGACAGTATCTGCTGTGGCCAAATTAATACCTAGACCTGTTTTGAGGAAAAAATCAAGTAAGCGGCGGTGCGGTGGCGATGTCACAGAAAGCCCCCGTTATTGAGCATTTACCTCCAGCACGAGTTGTCAAGAGAAAGATGAACTTTTCGCTTCCTTCAGCATTGTAATCGTCAATCATGCGTATACGGTCTTCATGTGCAGTCTGACCATCGATTCGACAGTATTCTGGAACGTGAAAAAGAGAAATATAAGACTTGGAGAGATACTTGAATTAGCTTCCAAAATGGTAACACTTACGATAACCACGCCAGAAGCAATAATCCTCAACTTGGATTTAAAAACATGTGAGCGAAGACCGAAATCAATAGCTGTAGATGGACTAACTTACGGATGTCAAGAACACGACTCATTTGACTGAAAATCAAGACTCGAGATCCCTTTGATTTCATACGAGCCAACAGTTTGTCTAGAATGGCCATTTTACCGGAATTATCAACTATGTGCTGATCTGTCGTGTATGGTGGTCCAGGTTCAGCACCATCGAACAGGTATGGGTGATTACAACATTTGCGAAGTTGCATCACAATGTTCTGTAATCGTGTCTTGCTACCACGTCCAGTTGCACCTATTCCGGATTGTCGCATGTGAGAAATCTGAACCACCAGAGGCTGCATGTATCATTAAAATACCATTAACGGCATCAATATCCTTCTCCAGGATCTTTTGATACCAACGTCGTTGCATAGAACTCATACCAACATACAAGTTGATACGTTTCTTTGGAAGTAGGCTCTTCTCGACATCAGCCTTGATTCGACGAAGCAAGAAGGGACGGAGTACTTTATGAAGCTGTGCTACGACCTTGTCTTGGTCAGCACCTTGCTTGGCAAACCAAGCATCAAAGTCTGCCGACTTTTCGAACACATCAGGAAGCAAAAAGTTGAGGAGAGCCCACAGCTCATGTAGATTGTTCTTTCAAAACACGCATTTTAGTTGGTGGAGAACCGAAGTCAAGGTGCGTTTTCTGAAACCCTCATACCTGTAGAGGGGTACCGGTAATCAAGAGGCGATTTCGAGAGGGAAACTCTCGTACTATTTGGGATAACAGAGAGTTCTCATTCTTGATACGATGAGCTTCATCGATAATAATGTACTGCCATGAGAATTTCTTCAAGTGGGTCTTTTCACGTAAGCACATTTCATACGATGTTACGCAAACACCAAACTTCCCAGGAAGAAGAGTATCTTGGACAAGAGCAGCCTAAGACGAAAAGGCAGAAAAAAGTGAGCAGTCGATATTACTATTACTTCACACTGGTAGTCTAATCCTTTCCAACTACTTACTCGACCCTCCTTGTCTCCATGAAACATGAATGCATCAATCTCTGGGCACCATTTCTTGAATTCGCTCATCCAGTTATGAAGAGTTGTTTTGGGAACTACGACTAAATGCGGACCTTCTACACCGTGAATAGTCTTTAGGTAGCCCAAAAGAGAGATGGTTTGTAACGTTTTCCCGAGACCCTATAAAAGCAACAGATTTGCTTGTGTCGTTTCGACATTTTTTGCAGGGGTTTTGCTGCAGCTCCTTCAGGAACAGCAAACCAAGTACACAAGGACATACCATCTCATCAGCGAGGATACCGTTGATACCATTCTCGTATAGCGAGATGAGCCAATTGAGACCTTGCAGTTGATAATCTCGCATGATGCCACCTTGGATGACTACAATAAATAGAGGTTAGACGGTTCTTGTTTGTCGACATCAGTAAATTGGTGAAGTAGAACCGGACACTTACATGCCGGCGACTCTTCAAACACAGACACAACTTGCATGACGTCCTCATCATCACCCTGCAACAACTCTTCATCCTCTTCCTTTTCAGTCTTTCGATGGCGGTGAGATCTGAAGAAATGAGAAGTGTTGATATGAGATAAATTATCAACCAATTCTTTTTGAATCGTTAACAACGACGAAAGCCGAAAACATTACTAAGTGAACGTACGCGTCGGTAGACTTGGATGATGCCTTTGATGATGCTTTGGCTTTCGCTTCAGAAGGCTCAAGACCAATGCCCTTTGTCTTGAGATTCAAAAAGTGTGCTACAAAATACCCGGGAGACAATGTAAGGCAGTGAAATGATACCGAGAATACCATCAAAAATGATTGGGATCCATTCGTGCGGGGAGAAGGACTTCTTTTGGTTTTTGCGATACAGACGCGACACGGCATTGTAGGCCTGATTCTGCATTTGCAGTCCCTCATGATGCACATTGCTTCTCTCAACTCTTCGACAGAGCATGTAGAAAGCTTCTCGGCCAAGTACAGCGCGAATCCAAATGCAGCAGTAGGACACAATCAACGATAACATACCAAATACTTCAGTCTGACCAATCAGATACTTGTACCGTCTCAAAGTATCGGCTTCGCGAGTAGAATTGAGCTCTTTGCGTTGTTTGTCAAAGGTTGATTTCTGGTTTGCTTTAGCGGCCTTTCGTTGCTTGACGCCCTCAGCTTTGCGAACTTTGGCTGGTGACTAACATTAAAGAATATAATCATTAATTATTTTGCTGAGGTTTGAGATCCTGCTTCCAAAGAAAAATATATGGAAAGGAAAATGTCGCAGCATGCTCGAAATGATTTTTGAAGACATTTGCCAAATACAAGACCAAAAAAAGGATAATGATGGACTTGCCTTTCCTTTACGCTTTGAATCTATATTTATATCACCATCGGTACTGTCTCTCATCTCAGCATCGTCGTCGCTGTCTTCAACCTCTACATCAGAAGTTTCAGACATGGCGGAATCATTGTCTTTGGCCATTGGAGAATCATCAGAGTCCACTTGGATCTCATCCACATCCATATCGTCCTCTTTTGGCACGTTTACAGTTGATCGAAGTGTACTAAGCTGGTTTGTAGTTTAGTTCTGTGCCTGAACAGGACATAATAAATCTTTTGAACAAAACGAGGGCGTCACGTCGAGATCACGTTGTTTTTATTGTTGATCTGCCAAAATTAGGCTTTTCTCAGCTGAACGAACATGGCAATACGAAGAAAGCATGTCTGCCGACGACTCAAGCAATCAGCTCACGGACATAGGGATGAGACAAATCAAACTTTATTTGATAATTAGATATATAGAATAGCAGGCACACGTTCAATCACGGGCATGTATTCATAGACACCTTAAGCAAATGTTGAGTATACTGGTGGCAGCATTCGTTCCGATGATATCCTTCCTTCCCATGATGGTATAGAAGCTAGAGTTACTGGCTCATCGTAGAACTGAGTTCCCATTCCGTACGGTTTGGGAACTAGGGTGGCATTTGATGTGGTTGACGAAGTAGAGGCAGATTTCACTAGCCGTTTCCCCTTGTACTGCTCTTGAAGATCCGTAGATCTCAGTTCGTTCCTCTTGACATGATTCCGGACGTGATGCACCATATTGTCCTGTACGGTAAACAGTGTTGGTTACAGTAGATATTGTACTCTGAGTTTGTATACCTTTCGAGCAAACCACCTCCCACATTCTTCAACCGGGCATTGGAAGGGGCGCAAACCAGAGTGTAGCTTTTTGTGCCGTATCAGATGTGCACTAAAACCCCAGTAAAGTCAATCATCAAGACCATACAGCGTAAGACCCACGTTGTCCACACTAAGTACTTACGTCGTGGTAAAGTACTTTCCACATCCATCAATATCACAAGCAACCCTCTTGTTGGCCGGTACGTTCTGATCCTTCTTGTTCTTGCTCTCTTTTGGAGGGTTGACTAGTGGCAACGAGCTCGTAACATGATTCAACGGTGGAAGTGCTCGATACATGACATCGTTGGATTGTCCATGAGGAAACCACAATGGAAGTTCGTATTCACGACTTATGTGATCTTTTGCGGAAGGTATAGACGTGTTGTTGATTGTCTGCTGTTTAGTGAATGGAGCTGACACTCCATGGGCGATACTACTGTTGCTGAACGGATGAGGTTGTTGATGTTCGTAGTATAACGGAGGTTGAATAGGTTGTGGATGTTGATAATGTCGTTGCTGGTGGTGGTGCTCGTTATGGTATTGGTATTGCGATAGACTGGCCTCTGCAGGTAGACTTGCGTGTGCATATGGATGCTCTACAAACTCATGTCGATTGTGATGATGGTCTTGGTTGTTGTAGTGGTGGTGGTGATCGAATGAATTGTCCATCGTACTAAAATCGTCAATGTCGTCCCTGTGGTCGCTTGTTGTTTCTGTGGAAGTTTTGTTTCGATCCAAAGTGGGGATATCTTGGATAAGCGGGTATTGCTTCCTTGTTGACAGGATTTGAGGGGTTGTTTGATATTTAAACTCTACATGTGCGATTCACTTGATGAATCGGAGAATTGGTTGTCAAGACTGCGCTGAGTTCATCGGAGTAGAACAGTTGGCCAGCAGCAGTATCAACGATGTATTTCAATGATGTCTCCACTTGCATATTCCCTCGCCAGCCTATTCCGAATGTGGTTGAGCTGTGAGGAGTGTATGTAGCGAGTTGACAAATTGGTTCAGATTCAAAGATCTCCAACATATTTACCGTCCAATTGGTTCGTTTACATCTTGTTTTGACTTTTAAAGCTCCATCGTGTGGTTGTTTGTCTTTGTCATCAGAAAAGACCGTGTCTCCACCCCATCGACTCCCTGGGACCCATCCACAACACACAGGGCTTATTAAGTTGTACGATCAGGAAGAAGCCCGGAATCCCGATACAAGGCTTACTTGCGCTCCATCGCTCATAAAGCTAGTGTCTGCTGTCTGAATCGATACCGACTGCATCCAAAGGTTGATTTTCTTCCATCAATATCTCCAAGGAAAACGACTCTAAGTTTCAAACCTACATACTATAGAAGCAAGAAGCCATGATGACGGATCAGGATCAAGACTACATCCCTGGAATCAATACTAAGCGAGACCACGACGAGTTTGAAGAGCTCTCAGACACAAATTACGAACAATCCCCAAAAACCAAACGCAAAAAGTCCCAGGATGACAAGGGAGAAAAGAGGAGATATAACTGCGGGCATGTCTCATGCAACAAGTCATTCAGTACAAGGTATGCAATCTCCTTTCTATCTTCTCCTTTAAGAGTTTTTGCAGAAGAAGACCCAAATGTGCCAAGGGGAATCAGGCTCAACGGAAGCGCCTTGACTTTCTTCTAACCCACATCTCACATACGTAGTGGTCATTTGGCAAGGCATATGAGGTAATGCAATGTTTCCCGTTCTCTTCCAGAACCTGCATTTGCTAACGATCTCACTGTCGTCGTTTACGAACTTTTGACTCGATATTAGAATTCACACAGGTATGCCTTCGTTTGCTTCATCAACGTATATTTTATGAAAACTCATTTTAAACCATACTCTATTCCTAGGGGAAAAGCCTCATATGTGCATCCTTCCAACCTGCGATAAACGTTTTACACGACACGATAATATGGTATGTGGTGTAATATTTGATTCGATCTTAGTGAATTGATGATTTTAAAGCATCTACATTCAACTATTCTAGATGCAACACTATCGAACGCACTTCAAAACTGAAATGCCATATGCTACTCTCATCCCAGTTGGCTCACAACCTCCCCAACAACAACTCACACTCATTACCGCAGATAATAGACAACCACAACAGCAACAACAACAGCAGCAGCAGCAACAACAGCAACAACCACTTCAACAGACATACACAACATATCAACCCACACTATTTTATCAGGCTCCAATACAACCCACGAACGGATATCAACAAGCACAGCCCTTTCAAATATACTCCGCCCCCGTCATGACTCAAAAGCAACCTCGTCAACAGCATAACAAGGATGGGCAAGACGATGAACAGGAGCAGGTCGCCTTCCAAACTCTAGCCTTCCCTCCACAAATGATATATAGTGTACCGCATCATGCAACTATTGCCCATTCTCCCCAACAGCCAACAGCATATCCATATCAGTATGTCCTGAGTCATAATGGTAGTAACGGTGGTAGTAAGCACATTGTGGTCGAGAATGGCAGCAACGGCACTACAAACGGATATGTGACCCACGTCGCTTATCCGCAACCTCAAACATACGCATACGCACCACAGATGTGGAGGAATGAGCCTGTAATGCGGCCAGTCATGACTACTGCTGGTGTAGTACATCAAACGATTCCAACAGCTATGAATATGAATATGAATGGTTATACTGTCGTCAATGCTATAAATGGTGGTGATCATGGTATAGATACAGGCGTCCATACTATAAATGTGAGTGCTGGACATATAACAGGCACCATCATTCACGGTGCAAACGGTGTTGATGGTGCTGCTGGCCAAGGGCCTTCGTCTGTGAATCACGGTGCTGATGATGGTAATAGTAGTGGTAATGGTGGTGGTGCTGGTGTACCGGTTGGGAAAGTCGACAATGATGGAAAACATAACAAAGCAGATGGTGGGAAGCAAAGTGGTGGTGGTGAAGGGATTTTGCAATTGCTTGCCGTTGCAGAATCACATCAGAATAGTTAGATTAGGCGATGTAGCAACATGTTCCTTGCCTTTATGAGAATAGTAAACTTTTTGCACATTTGCCATAGAATCATGGTGTATGTAAACGCGATATGGCTTCGAAGTGTAGGGCTTTTGGATAGATCATAGGTCAATGATAGATTTGTCAAGATGATCAAGATGTCGGAGTATATCTTCTTAGCTCCACAAAACAAAAGTAATCACAGGCAAGTCATTGCTCCAAAGCTAACGAATCCATCCCAACAGCTAGTTGGTAGAGAAAGTCACGTCATCAGATGGCTGAAAATAAGGTTGGCACCCTTACTGTCTCAGATCACCAAGATCATCATCTTTTGGCTGGCAAGGAAAACTGTACCATCAATATTTCATTCTTTGCAGCAAGGTTTTCTTCCTCCTTCGTCACGGGCAACATGTGGGCCGCTGATTTATTGTGGAGCATTTTTTGATTTTGAAGACTTTCCTATTGCTGGGTGAGCGCTGAGCGCAAAAATACTGTCTTAAGATTCGTTGGATGATCTGAGACACAACATATGGTCTCAAGGGGAATTTTACAGCAATTGTGTGGTCATTTTGTTGTGAATAATACTAGTTGGGCACTGTTGGAGTATCGTAAATGACGTGTGTTTCACATATGTGCGAAACATCCGACCAATATGGAGGATGGACACACTTTCAAAGTCAAACAAAGACGTAAACGTGACTGTCACACTGTTATGAGCACACTGGACATCCTGAATCTCAAACAATTACAACATGGAAAAGTCACTCATTGCATACACACCTGATAGATCAACCGGGTAGTTGGCTCACAATGAAACGCGAAAGATGGTACATATTACAACAGGAGACTTCAAATGCCTCCTTCTCGCTGGCCAACTCTTCTACTCTGATGAGCGTTGACTACCAATTTTCCGATTTATAAAGCCAATCGCACATAAATCGAAAACAACCCTTCAAATCCTGTCAACAAGGCAGCAATACCCGCTTATCAAGGATATCCTCACGCTTTGGATCGAAACCAAACAGTCGCAACGAAGCAACGAGGAACCAACATTATACACATTATTAATTGTAATGGACAGCTCATTCGATCACCACACCACTATAACAGCCAAGACTATCATCACAATCGGCGCGGGTTTGTAGTCCATCCATTTGCACACGCAAGTCTACCTGCAGAGGCCAGTCTATCGCAATACCAACACCATAACGAGCACCACCACCAACAGAAACAATATCAACATCCACAACCTATTCAACCTCCAGTATACTATGAACATCAGCAACCTCATCCATTCAGTATCAGTAGTATCGCCTATGGAGTATTAGCTCCATTCAGGAAACAGCAAGTAAAAAGTAAGCAACAACGGTAGCTCTTCTATACTTTCAGAAAAAGATCACATAACTAGTGACTTCAAACTTCCAATGTGGTTTCCTCATGGACAACCCAACGATGTCATGCCTCCATACCGGCCTCTGCCACCATTGATCCATTTTACAAGCTCGTTGTGCTAGCCAACCCAACAAAAGAGTACAAGAGCAAAAGGGATCAGAAATTACCGGCTAGCAAGAAGGTCGCATGTGATTTTAATGGATGCGGAAAGCTCTCTACTACGATCTAAGCGTTACCGTAGAAAGACTGGTTCTAGTGATGCATCGTGCTAATGATTGACTTTACTGTGTTTCTAGTGCACATCTGATACGGCACAAGAAGCTAAATTTAGGGCTACGTCCCTTCCAATGCCCAGTTGAAGCATGTGGGTGATGGTTTGCTCGCAAGGCACGACACTTGACCTGTTGAGAATAGCTTTCACGGCAACCAACACCAATCTACCTTACAGGACAACATGATACATAATGTCCGAACCACGTCAAGAGGAACGAATTGGGATCTTCGGATCTTGAAGAACAGTACACGGGGAAACGACTAGTGAAATCAGCGTCTACGTCGTCAACAACACTAGCTCCTAAACCGCACGGAAGGAGTACACAGTTCTATGATGAACCAGTCACGTTAGCGTCTATACCATCATGGGAAGGAAGGACACCATCGGATCGCACGCTGCCACCAGTTTACTCGACGTTTGCTTACCGCGTTGCTGAATGATAGCGCGTGATTGAACGCGTGCCTTGATCTCATACTTATCGAAATGCTAAAATATTAAAATACGGTCTGATTCCTCATAAATCCGGTTGTGTTGGTTGTGATCTCATGATGTTTCTTTCGTTCCGGCTTCGTCACTCAACAACACAAACGTTAACTCGTAGCCTCACATACAAAGTAGCTCTCAAGCACCAATATCGATATCAGTACAAGCAGAAAGCAACAGTAAAAGCAAACATGCCTTCATACATTGTCAGTTTCAAAGCAGGAACTCCTCAAGCTCAGATAGATGAAGCAGCGGCCAAGGTCGTTGCAGCTGGTGAGTGAATGCAATATTCCTATGAGATATATCATGAAGCTGTTTGAATCTTGCTCCGAACTTGTTATCTATGTGGTTGGATTGTATCATCTGATATACATTTTGCTCCCAATTTATTAGGCGGAAAGATTGGACACAAATATGATGGTACTACTCTCTTAGGTTTCTCTGCTACGTTTGCTGAGGCTTTCATTTGTGAGTCTTTCACCGAGCTTGTTTCTGATATCGTTGGTTGGGTCAATTCGCTGTAAACTCAAATGTGTTCTGATCTCTTTGAATGATTAGCTGTATTGGATGCCAATGAACATGTCGACTTTGTCGAGCCTGATCAAGAGATGAAAATTAACTAAGCAAAAGTCATCGAATAATGAGTGTTTACTTTTTACGGAGGCCTCACCACAAGGACGATTGTTTTGTTGAGCTTGTTTTGTTGCACTTATATTTAAAATGATGAATTTGTTGTATTACAAGGATGAAGTTAAACTCAAATACTATATAAGAAAAGGCGACTTGACTCGTGGTCTGATCTTCCATCGTTGCGATTCTCAAACGAAACTGCATCGCTACACATACACAAAAAGTCGCAGTTTGAAACTGATTGACGCTAGCAGTATAGACGCAACGGACCTCATATCCATATATATTCCCGCTTGCTCTCGTCATCTCGCCAAGAGAGACTGCCAGCCTTTGGATGAATGACCGACAAAACTTCAACAATCGATATACCAATTCGTCAAAGACAAGCATGTTTGCTGTTCCAAGGCCACCATTGATGGACGCCCAAGACTGGTAAACGAACTGTCCTCCAGCCTCCCTAGTTGTATTCGACAAAACTCATCATCAAAACATTGCAGACATCCGCCAGATTCATCAACATTCCATTCTAACGCAATCTATGGTAATAGGAAGTATGAAATGAGACGAGAAATGCAAGAAATCTTGCCTGGATTATGGCTGGGTCCCATACAATCTGCGAAAAATGTACAGGCACTCAAAGAACATGGTATAACACATGTGGTCTGTATACGGGACTCTGGTGAGAAACATATTGTGAGGCCATTCTTCCCAACGGATTTCATCTACTACGAAATGTACGCATGTTATGTACAGAGTATTGGGTTGGTGGTTAATGTGTTGGAACGTCACTCTCTTGTTGTCCTTGCGGTTTGATCTTTACTGATTTCTTCTTTGCCTGGTTGACCCTTTTCCTATTCTTGTCACTCTCATCTTGATTACCTATTGACCCAGTAAATAATTGCAATCTCTCCTTCACCAAATAGTGAAGTATCAGACTCACCCATGCAAAACCTCATACCGTACTTTCCGGATGCCAAAAAGTTTATTGGAAATGCCTTAAATCAAGGTGGTCGAGTCTTTGTGCATTGCAATGGTGGAATATCAAGATCTCCCGCCTTTGTCGTGGCCTTTGTCATGGAATCGCAGCATTGGGACTATCACACCGCATTCTCATTTGTCCAAAACAAGGCAAGTGTGGTTGCCTTGGTGTTGATCAGGTAGTACAGGTGATTGCTTTAATGAGGATAATCACAATGTGACGACGTATGGATTACGTGACTAGAATCACAATCAGTTGGACAAAAGACTGTGATGCGTGAACTATGTCAAGCAGTGCATTCCTAACACTCTACAACCCGAACATCAACAGAGGTTTTGTATGAATCCTATTGAGCAATTCAAGTTGCAATTGAAGGAATATGAACCTATATACAATGCGCGTGAAAACATTGCTTCTCTGAACTATACCCCAGAACAAACACTCATGCAAGGTGCAAAGAGGCGTCCTATGCCTGATGAAGATGATGAAGATATGGGAATGGAAGTTGTAAGTGTGTGTCACGACTGGTTGTTTTTCTGTTTGCTGCTTTGGTGTCAAACAAGAGATGGATTCTAACACAGCGCTTCATTGTAGGAGACAACTAGTTAGGAATTCTTTAGCTTCTTTAGCACGGAGATGGGGACTATAAACGAATGTGAGGCGTGAAAACATAGGGTATAAATAAGTAAAACTTCAACCTTTGTAATTGTAACATGGAACTCTTATTTGCATTGAATTGAAGGAGGACTATGTGACTTGTTGTTTAGGTTGCCAAAATAATTTGCTTTTGTGTTCAGTTCCGCAATTTCCGCACCAAAGAATTTCCGAACGCGAGCTCAAGATTGTCACGTTGAAGACCAGAATAGTCGTAGGCTCTGAGGCAAGTGCGATATGATCATTATTTTTGGGTCCTGTCTCGGTGCGCCCGGTTTCGGTTTCTTTGTCTCTTCCGTGGACGCAGGCTTAGCCAAGAATGTTGTTGCAATTTCCCAAAAACGATTTTCAAAACACGAGAGCATCTAGCATTCATAATAATTATTGAGGAGTGCTGGCAGCCTTAAAAATGACGATACCAAATCTCAATTTAAACCCCTACAATTTCACAGATGATGATGAAGTCGCTGACGAAATGGAAACAAATCCAGGCTTAAACAGTGACACTGGCCTTTCCGTTGGTCTGACGATACCAACCACTTCTGGACCTCTCTATCTCTCAAATTCCTATAGCAGCTTGCTACAATTACAATCTGATTCCTTGCGCCTGCATCAGCAACAAGAGCATCAACACCAGCAGCACCGGCATCAGCCGATTGCTGACAATGATACACTGCCAACATTTGAACACATCCAAAAGCAAGAGCAATTTCCTGATCCCGAACTCAAAAGGTAGTCTGCATGATTCTGCTGTACAGTTTTGGTACGCCGTGTCGGCAAAATGACTGATCTCCGACACACGTGCTAAAATTGTTTAGAAGATACATATGCGAGTATCCTGGATGCTTGAAAGGGTATACTACCAGGTGATTAATTGTGGGAACATTTAGCGGTTTGTGGTTACTTTGTCTCACTCGCAATTGATGTAGTGGTCACTTGAGAAGACATTCGAGAGCTCACTCTGGCGAGAAACCGCATGTCTGCTTCATCAAAGGATGCACGGCAAAATTCGCTAGACAGGATAATATGATGGCGGTGAGATCCTAATTTTTGTCAACACAACTGGCAGGTTAAAACCAACACTTTCAATACAAACAGCATTTCAGAACTCATGCCAAGAATCTGAACCTTGATTTACGCGCTTATGGATTCGACACAAGTACAGCTAGGACGTCTCCATCACAAAGTAATTCGTCAGGAGGAGGAGGTGAAGGAGAAGACGAGCAAATTTCTCCAATTTCACCATCAAGCAATAGTAGATACGATAGAAATGTGCATATCAGCTCAATGCCGGTAGATTTCCAGGATTGGATGATGGAACAGCAGCAACAAGGACAGGACTTTGAGTCGGAAGAAACAGTTTATGATGGTCGTACCCGACGCTCAAAACGCAAACAACAACACACCTCAGCAGTTTCTCAACCTTCAAGAAGAGGAAGGAGTAGAACGACTACAGCAAGTACAGAAGACTCTGATGAAAGCTTTTATTCAGCTCTAGCTGATGCTGGTGATATGGAAACCACCTTGTCTTCGCAGATTGCGTCCATTGGTAATAGTAGTATCGCAGAAGCGACCGACCACCGACAATTATCTTCCAGTATACCACACTATGATCATCCCCCACAGCACCGGCCACCTCGCCAAATATCTCAATACCCGTATTATACGCCATTCTTGCCATACTCTGGCTGGTCAATCCCAATGCCACCACCGATTCAACAACCGACATTCCATTCGGCACCAGAATTGTCATCATTTTTCCATGCCGCATCATATAATACTAATAGTTCAGCTACTAGACAGCTTATACTACCGCCAACACACATCCATACACTCCATCCATTGCCATGGCAACAGACAAACATGTATGGATTCTTACCCAATGGAATCCCAGGCAACTATACAAGCCAGCCATACCAGCCACCTTATCCACAATCACCAACAACGACATCGTCACAACCACCATCACCTATTAGTAGGGAACCAAATCCACCATCACCGCCAACCCGTGATAAAAAAAGATCTCGATCTGTAGGAAGTAGACTGCCAGCAGATATAATTGAACCGATACATCTGAATGCGCCTGGAAGGCCTCGAAGTGGACGGTCCATGTACCCACAAAGTCAGAATCCGAATCGGGTTTCTCATGTTGTAGAAATTTCACCACCATTGCCGCTGCCATCATCGTATACGAATATTGCAACTAGTGGACAGCTGTATCCGGCACAAGTTTATGGGCATCCACCACAACAACAACAAGATGAGGATGACGATATTGACTGATGGGATTTTGACCAACAATCTTGCAGAGTAAGTAGTAGACAGCGTGATTAATTCAATTTAGTAAAGATTGTGATGTTGATTTTGGATATTTGCTAAGTAGTATATCTATAAAACAATGTCGTATTTCGTGTATATAACATGCCCCCATTCAAAGCCAAAGCATGCAAAACATCTTTCTATTCTAAAGTTACAGTTTTATGGAGCCACACATGTCTTTTTATGTTCCTTGTAGGCCTTCTTTTGACACTCTCTCGAGCAGTACAACACTTTCAAACATCGACTACAGTATTTGTTTTGGTCATCCACCTTCCCACAATTCCCACATTGTAACACCTCCATCTCTCTTTCAACTTTCTCTAGCGACTTTACTAGGATATTATATTGACTCGACGCAGTAACGGCAGCCATCCATCGTTTTGTAAACTTGGCACCAGATTCTGAAATCCTCTGTAACTCATCCCGGGGCCTAAACTCTTGCAGCAGTCCTTGAAATGCAGATTTCAAGTCCGCCAATATGCTGTGTTCGGTTTCATAGCTAACTAGTTGTCGAAACGGTGGTTGGGACCGTGACGTGGCGTAAACCTCGGGCCTAAACCGTTGAATTCGAAGATATTGAAGTATTTCAACTGGTAGAGGATTCGACATAGTTAAGGGGATTGTTGATGTTGGTGTCAAATTCGCTTGTTTCCACAAGTCTGATTTGACGTTGTATAGATCTGCTTCTTCATTCGTGTGGAGTACGAGAGGATAACTGTCTCGTAGATTGTTTTCTATTATGAAGCCATACACCCATAGCATTTTCTCATTTCCAAAGCGTCCGTAGCTTATATATACCTGACAAAAATGGATCAATCTCGACAAACAAATGTTGTCGAAGTTACAACTGAGATACTCACTTGCTGTCCAGACTCATAATCTCTGGACGCAAACACGGTAATACCAGTCTCATCAACCATATGAACGGCCTCGGATTCCTCACTATGATTAAACATGTCTGCAAACGGTGCCATCCTCCGATCCTTTTCTCGATTCACATTGTCCATGCATCGACTATATACTGTAAGGAGAGCCCATTTATACTAACAAACGAATAATCAGTGTCAACGCGCAATCCAGAAAAGTAGATCAAGAACCTTACATCAACAAGCGCACAACAAGAAGGTGGAAACAAATCCTTGTGACATAACACTGTACGAGATAGCACTTCATAATCATTGGCAATCTGATCTTCTAGCAGTTTTGTGGTGCTGTAGACTACTGATCCTTCAAGAATAGCGAGCTCGTCTGAGTCAAAGGTGAGAGTGCTTGAGTATTCTTTTGGGAGGTGCTTGAGGTGAAGCATCCTCCAATCTAGAGCTGAGAATTTGAGTTGGCTTCAGCTCGAAAATCACATTCGCCAACATCTGCAACACTTCGGTCAACCTTCTTCATCGTCTTTTTCAGCTGCCAAATATTTGGAACGATGATGCAACAACAGCAAGGCAATTGCATCGTTTATCGACACTTCATCAGTAATCAAATGTCCGATTTTCGAATCAGCACGGGCAGAATCGATAGACCATGTCAAATGGGCTGGGATGTGAAGTATTCGTTCTCGATGTTTCAATTTTGAACTTGTTGCAATTCCACGTCCAGTGTCAGGAAAGTCTTGTATCTGGAGTCCGTCATGAATGTATGCACCTGCTTCTACTAGCTTTGATATCCAGGTATTGGACATTGCGTTTTTGCCATCGACTTTGTCTTGCTATAAGCCTTTATTTGTTGGAAAGAATGACGCGAATCGCTAAACAAGCCTGAATTCAGCACTTTAGCTCAAATTGAATGTGTTATATTGTATATTATTAATGGAAGCAGATTTACTCCATACAAGGTAAAACATCCATCTAGTAACGACGAGACTTTGGAACAAGGACATCGCCTTGTCAGTTTCACCTTCCATCATCTGCGGTAGCCATCCTTGAATAGAGATCATAGTATGCACCCTTTTTCTTGATGAGTTCGTCATGGTTGCCTATATACATTTGTTTTTCATGAATTCAACGACTCTTGCTTGCCTTTCAAAATCACAACAACAACAGTCATACCCTTTTCTACAACATTCCCATCCGCTCGTTTATCTCTACCAGCAGCAGACAAGACTACAATCAAATCACTGTTCTTTATGGTACTAAAAAGCAGTTGAAAAGCTTGTTAGGCCAAGTAAATCACAAACAATGTCGGACACGCCTGAAATCAGAGTTGATAGCACTGCTGTAATCAGCGCTCTGTAATGTTGCCAAAAAAGGGTTCAAATACCTAAGCCTGTGAGCCACGACAAGAGTGGTACGCCCAATCATGATCTTCTCTAAAGCGTCTTGGACCAATTTCTCGGATTGTGAGTCTAGAGCACTAATAAAACGATATATGAGGCCTTCAGCTGAATTCCTCTCACGTTCAAACTTGTTACAATGGTCATACCTTGTCGCTTCATCTAATATAAGCACTTTTGGATCCTTTAATATCGCTCCTAATTGATGTAGAGATACCATCAGCCATCAGAAGACTCAGATCCGAGAGTGAAGAGAGACGTACGGGCAATTGCGACTCTTTGTTTCTATTTCGACAATGAAAGGCATGAAAATCAGAATTGGCGAGAAAAACGAGGGGCGAAAAACAATGAATGGCGAAAGACGAAAGTACCTGGCCACCAGACAGACTTGCTCCTCTCTCTCCAACCAGCGTATCATATCCATCAGGAAAGGTCCTATTTTTTGGTGAAAATGTGAACATCGTACCCCAAATACGAAAAGGTATCATATCGACTGAGTACCGATAATAAAAAAGGGCGTAACATACATAATGACGGAGTGGATATTCGCCTTTTTAGCCGCTATCTCAACCTCGTCTCTTGTAGCGTTCGGCTTCCCGTATCTGATTAAGGGTCGAACGAGTCAGCCAAAATGACGAGTTTTGTGTAACAGATATCCAGACTACGTCTTATACTACAAACAGATGTACTTGCCGAATGTTTTCAAATATCGAGGTGGCAAACAGAACCTAAATGATGGAAACAATTGGTAGGGTAAATACGTTAGTCATGGCAGAACGCAAGATGCTGAACATCAATAATTCCTATACTGTTGTCTCTGTTTTTGTAGCTTTGCACAGATTCCGCCCAAAAGCAAACCCAAGGAACTCACCGGTTCTTGAGATATATACCCAATCTGTTGACGAACCCAACTTGGATCCAGATCGCGCAGACTGATATTGTCTAGAAGTATATCTCCAGAATCTGGATCGTAAAATCGTTCAATTAAATGAGCTACGGTAGATTTTCCTGCACCAGAGGCACCACAAAGTGCGACGACTTTGCCAATAGGTAGTTCTAGATTGAGCCGTTGTAGAACTAGTTGATTTTTACGTGTCGGATATCTACAATCAATTCAAGTTGATGAGTTGAGATCAAAAAACAACGAGAGCAAGCCATAACGAGGAGTGCGCTGATCAAAGGCACTCACGCAAACGACACATTTCTAAATTCAATATGTCCACTAAAGCTATCAGGTTTCAGACCTCCTTGTATGGGTATACTTGACTGTCTTTCCATATATTCAAATACTCTGGCAGCAGAGCCGAGAGCTTTGACAACTTGGCCGAACAGCGCTCCAACGAGCATGGCCGATCGCTGAGCACTCTGAGTTGCCACCATATATGACATTAATTGACCACCCGACATTTCACCTTGAAAAGTCAGTGAGAAACCATGAGCAGTGACCGGATATATATTATTTGCAGAACTCACCTTGAGCCACTTTTGCACCACCTCCATACAGGATAAAGAGGATCATGAAGCCAATGGACGTGTTGGTCAACCCTAAAACAAATGAGGATCGAACGAATTATATATTGGACATTGAAGACCAACAGTGACATGTAATACCTTGGAACAATCCAATATGAAATCCCAAATACGTATTCAACGATGCAGATGATTCAGCAGCCTCCAAATACCGATCTCCTTCTCGTCCTTCAGCTGCAAATGCCCTAGCAGAAAAGAGGTCCCGCTGTCACCTGCAGAAACTCCAGTTGCACGAGAACGCTGCTTTACCTTACGACCCGTATATTGGAAATGGCTTCGCCAGCAACTCCACTAGCAATCGAGTCACCAACCCTCGCAGACTTCGATATCTTTCTCAAAAACATTCCATAGAAATTCATCCCGACGTATATAATCGGCATAATCTTTATCATTGTCCATGTCAATGGCGCAGAGAGTCTCCACAGTTGGATGGCAGATCCGATGAGCTGAGTTATACATTTCAGGCCTTGAGTTATGCATAGTTTGAATGTATGCTTGAATTCAGAAACGTCTTGTGTTAGACGGCCAATGACTTCGCCTTGTAGGTGATTATCAAAGAATCCCTGCAAATGATGCATGTAAGTAACGAACAGGGCTACGTGAGCGAAAGTCCGAGGATGGTTTTGTTTTCCATCTTTTCAACACACCATTTCTTGTTTCATAACCGCCGAGAACAAGTCTGATCGTAGTCTCGTTGCAAGATTTTCACCAAGACGTGATACTAGTGCCACGTCGATGAATGTCAAGAGTCCTACGTTATAGCAGAAAGAATAGGGTTCCAGAATGAGTCCGTTGGGTCACAGAGAAGGCGAAAAAATACTGCCGAATTGAAGATCGTATGCGTACCTTGTCCAGCAAACAACCCCATCAACTTGAACGCAGGCACATTCAAAACCTGCAAATCCGTCGCACCACCACCACCGTCTTTAATCAGTCCCTGCACAACAGCAACCAGCTCTCCAATAGCAACAGGCGTCAAAATATTACATGCAGCACTCGCAACCGTAACAGACACAATGGCTAACAATAATGCCCAATCTGGAGCTACAGCTCTAGCAATCTCTTTTAACGTTGATGATGTCGATGGGTCTAGTGCTGGTTTGACACCTCCTTCTACTAGATCGTGGAGCGAATCATCGTCATCAAGGTGCTCGTTTGTTGTAATAGGTTTGAGTTCTAGTAATGGTTTTTGACGCTGCAGACTACTGGTTTCAGCGTATATGCTGGTATATGACTGGTATGCGAATGCGAGTGTGGCAGATGGTAGGATTACCGCGAAACCGAGTTTGAAGAGGCTGTTATAGGGGGAATGTCGTGATCTAGAGTGGTCTTGAGTGAAGCCTAAAATTGAGCAGGATTCAGTCAGCATTCCAATAAGTATTGAGCTCGTTCAGCACGTAAAATACCTCTCCTCCATGTTGGATTAAAGTGCGATCTGCAAAACACGAATGTTGAAAGTTAATGTTTGGATTTCTTTCAGTTCCAATCACGGCAAAGCAGCAATTCAACGGCGAAATCGACTATGAATTTACCTGTTAAATACAGCTTTCAACCATGAATGCGATATGGAACTAAATAACTGTTGTTGCTGAATTCTAAAACATCCAGTGGCAGAAACTCTCGAGACAGTTAAGCATCCCAGAAAGCCGGAGTTCATCGCTCAGAAATTAGCGATCTTCACAAAGCAGCAGCCAACGTGCTGTGGTCTCCAAGTTGCGCCTGTTTCAAACACGGCGTTTCATTGTAGAAACTGCCAAATCAGATGACGAGAGAGCGAAACACGAAGATTGGCTTTACCACTACATTTAAAACTTTTAATGCTATTGTGACTGATATGGTACAAACTGCTTATATGGGGTATGTGTGATGTAAAACAGTAAATTGATCAGAATGTGCACTATTAAAACGATCAAGAACGTGTTAGTTCCAATGTTGACCAGTAGACATGAAAGGAACATCAATGTACACTTACAAAACAATCCTCCAATGGCATATCTAAACATAAGGTCGAGCGTGTGAGCAACGAGCAAAAAACGCACTTTTTGCGACAGGATACTCACAGCAGTTAGGACACAATCCAGGCACCTCCAGCTTCTGATATGGATCTGATCCCAAACCTTCAATTCTCTTAAATATCTCATCTTCATCATCTTGACGAGGTTCCACTACTTCTTCAGGCTCTGGCAGTGGCGGCTGTAGTCGGCTAACGTTATTGTTACCATTATTACTGCCAGTTGGACCACTAGACTCAGCAGGCTGATTTAAAGAAGACGATGATTGACCACCACCACCAACCAAATCAACAGATTTACTAGAACCATGCATTGGCAAAGTCTTTTCTCCAGCACTTTTCCCACGATTTCTTCCTAACGTAGCCTCCCTCTCCAACTTCGCAGCTTCTCTCTTTATAGCCCGTTCGGCATCGTCCCTCCTCTTTTTATCAAGAGCAACAGCTTCAGCAAAGCTCTGAAAAAACAAATCCAACGTTGAGAATAAATGACTGGGCTCCTTCCCACTATTCGAAAACGAATCTCCACCACGTGGTTTATCATATAGTGGCTGATAGTCGGCTGGATTATCACCAAAGTATTTGACTGCATCCGTCCATGCGACCTTAAAGGTGTTTAGTTGATCGCGTATGAATAAGATTCGTTTCTTCCATTCTTCAACAGAGGGGGCAATCTTGTCACTATATTCACGAGATGCCCATCTATAATTCGTAATTCCATTCAATTGACTTTCGAGTTGACCGAGTTGACCAGCGATTTCCCGAGTATCGTAAAATCGTACTACTTTTAGATCGGCAAATTCATTTGCTATATCTAATACGTCGGGGCGACTTAATCGCAGATTCTCTACTAGAAATGTCAACATACTAGATTTTCGATCAGCTGATTTTACATCCTTCAGTTTGGCTAGTGCTTCAATCTTAAACCCCTGGGCTCGTGCAGGAGCATGGCGTTCATTCGATGCCCCATAATCATAGTTGGATAAATTACCAAGCTTCAAGACAGAAGCTAATACAGTCTTCAGATTCTCTGATTGTCTCAAATGTTCAGCGACTTCTGTCATCTTGGACATTTTAGCCTGTATATCGGTGGCATCTGTATCCAATGATGCCTTGAACATGAAGGCAGCTTTATACATGGTGACATCCTTATCCTTCATCATATCAGCTAAGAATTGATCGGGTGGTGATAGTGGTTCTTGATCACTTTTACCAGACGAGATATATAATTCCAACATTGACCGTTCCTGTGGTGTTGGCATGAGTTGATCGAGTGCAATCAAATCGTCACCATCTAGTAATGACTCGTCCAGATCTCGTAATGCTTTTACAATTAATTCAGCATTCAGTCCGCGTCTAGTGAATCTTGACATTCCAATAGCAATATTATTGGCTCGTCTCATATCCAATACAGACGACACGGGTGACCTATTAATGTGAAATAGAGGTCAAAATTGGCAAGACAAAAAAAGTCATCGGGGATCTCGCTGCATACGCACTTGTTGGTCTCTTTTGGCTTTACTTCAATCTTGGCCTTGCTCTTATCATTGGTAACTACGAAAAGCTCTAAAAACGCAAAATGGTGGTCAGGACAAAACCAAAAAACGAGTCTGCCATGACATACAGATAATTTACCTTCAAACTTCTTCACATCCAACGACAAATCATCGCCCTGATCACCTAAATCAGCCCACACAGAACCTGCGAGGACGGAATTATCACGAATTTCGTTCCAATGCAATTTAGCTCGCACTCGTTTAGCATCTGCAGGTGGTAACGAAGGTGCACTTCCCGGCATTCCTGGAGGTGGCGGTGGCGGGGGAGGACCTCCAAACATTCCAGGAGGAGGTGGCGGAGGAGGTGGTGGCCCGCCAAAACCATCCATTCCTGGAGGAGGAGGTGGTGGTGGCGGTATACTGGCATCACGACTAGATGGCGATTGTGGTGATGTTATGGGCAACATATCCTGCACGCCATTATTAAAGCTCTTCCGCTTATTCCTAGATAATGATGCTGTAGGATCAATCTCATCTTGGTCGAGCACATCAGAGCTATTCGTTCGTCTAGCCGTTTTGGCCTTTAATTCCGCAAATACATCACTAGATGAGCCACCATACAATTCAGCTTGTTTGGCTGCTGCTGATGCAGCCTCTATTAAATCCTGATTGAGGGTACGTTCTCCACGTGCTGATGCTAATAATGCGGCAATCATATCATCGACTGTCTCGGAATCCGCTCGACCTCTAGTTTTACTGCTGGTATTATTATAACTTGACGATCCATAATTGGCATCCTCCTCATTCATTAGCAGTAAGGATTCTCGTGCTCTTCTCACGGCGGATTCAAGCACTTCAGCTTGCTGTGATTCGTCCAAACCTTCAAAAGCTGATTTGGTTTCTGGAGCTAAATAATCATCCCATTTAGCTCTTGCTAATAATTCCCGGAGTTTCCGAGTCTTAACATTCGTTGTAGACCCGGCAGAACTAGATGAGAACACACTAGATCGATCATCATCTCCTCTTCTTCGAGCATCTTTTTGTGGCCTAGACGGAGCCGTCTCTGACATGATACTATTATACTTCATGTGCAGGGCTTGATCATAATTGTCCCTGCTACTACTGCTATTGTTGTTATAACCATAGTCTGATTCAGCACCATCGATCGTATATAGGGAGTCAGGTCGATCAGTGGTTGCTCTTAATGGCGCAGGATGATAATTGCCTCGATTTGGACGATCCTGTATTGTCCTTGAAGCTTTTGGTTCGGGTGAATCAGATAGCCTCATTCTATACGACACCTCACGACCCATTTGTGCTAATTCCTTGGTGATGGTTGCAGTAGCACTAGACTTGTTTAAAACTGACGATATGTATTCATGAGCGTCATGAATATTGTTGTTTGTCCGTTGTAATGCCAAAGAAGCTAGATATGGGTAATGGTGAGTTCTATGGTAAATTCAATACATCTTCCAGAGATGTTGGTTTCTTTGCCTAGACCATAACGTTTGCGATGGGGAAAAAAGTAGACTCAACTTACCCACTATTCTGGTACTCCCCAGCTTTTCTAATGACTTGAGTAACCCTTCATCAACTTTTACATGATGATACTTAACGAGTCTGACTAGACATTTCGACAATCTTCGATCCAAGTGGTCTACATACGTAACAGGTCTAGCCTCACTGCTTGAAATATCCCCATCACTCAAATCACTAAATATCAAATCCATTGAGAAATCAGTCGAGAATCTCCCCTCATCTATATCTCGTTTCGCCAACTCTAAATCTTGCATGGCTACTCTTATAAGTCCATTCGGCATAAATCCAGTATGGAAACTAAATCCAGCCATAGTCGTCAGCTGAGACGGGTTGCGGATTGGATCACTCCAATGAAAGATTCGTACAGCAATGTCTTTTTCGAGTACAAGCGGCAGTTTCCGAGTTATATGGAATATTATGTGGTAGCCATCACTATATACAGGTGGTAATTCGTCTCCGTCGTGCTGAGCTCCAGGCATAGCTGTAGAGTAGATCAGTTTGCCCTCCTGATAGATTTCACAGCCAGGCTGGCAGCCACCCATTCCATCAAAGTTCGGTATGCTATTCAACATGACTCGATGTAATCTTAATGGCGATGGGTTGGGCGGTACACCCTCCAATAGTAATATGTTCTCAAAGTATTGTACATATCGGCGCTGTGACGTTGTAATCCATGATTCATCGTTTGGTGTTCGTCTAGATACAAAGTATTGAAAGGCTTCGGCTGTATCTTCAAACAAGTCTGCGTATCGAAGATAACAGGCTACAACTACGGACGTCCTCGAGTATCCATTCGTACAGTGCACTATCGCTACGTTCCCGCCGTCCATGGCCAGCCATGAGGATATAGACCTCACGATATCGAATATGGTCTTTAGGCTCATTTGATATGCTTTCGTCATGCTAAACGATACGACTTGATTATCGAGTGGTGCGGGATCATAACCAGGAGACGTGTCACCTGTAGAATCATTTGAATGAGTTCAGCGTTGGGTCACTCTCTTTCTAGCGAAAATCACTCTTTTTCAAACGGAGAATCACCGTTTGATACGCACCGGCCAAGTTCCAGACCATATACTTTTTCCCATATCTAGCTGTAAGAAACACACCCAGCTCTTCAACATTATTCCTTCTACTCTTCTTCTCGGATCTATTCTTCCACGGCAATCCACACGCCAATACTCGATTTGTGATTCTCGTTACATCTAAATTCTGCAGCAAATCATAAAATCTAGAGTCTCGAGGCATCGGAGGTGCTGGAGGGCCAAGAATTCTAGAGACTTTGGGTCGTCCTTGGGCATTCACTAGAGGCAGCGGTGCAGCCGGTAGTCTCCTTGGTTCGTTGATGAAGAAATCATCGTGGCTCACTAATGTTGCTCTACGTTTCTCTACTGGTAAATTCGAAACGACGTTGACTGACTGAGCTACAGGTGGCCGAGGAGATCTTGGCTGTTGCTTCGGCGAGTGCCCGTATGCCGACATTGTTTCAAAGAGTGGTGTTCTGCGTTTATGATCCAGATTGATGCTCTTGTTTGGTTGACTTGATATAGTAGCTTTAGCCTTCGTCCTAGACTCTCCTCACACTCGAGGCAACAGAAATTAATGTTGTTGGATTGTGCTGATGTTTTGACGACAAGGAAGGAGTATTGAGACCCTATACAGATATATCACGTAAAGAATGATATAAGTTGATTCAACGGGCCTGGTTTCAGTAAGTTGTTTGAGTCTTTGAGTTCCCTTGAATCGACATCGACACTATTTTCACGAATAAACAAGACATTAGTGAGATCAAAGTCGCGGTGAACTCATACAGGCAAGTTGAAACATATTTGAGAGACTGTTACCAACCTTCTTTGCTTTAATACTGCCTGATTGGGACACCTGACAGCTGACTTTAAAACTTCTGTCTTTTCAGGAATACAGCTCACTTGTTGCATATACATTTCAAAGGATGCATTTGTATTGCTTTATACTCGCTGCTTTATTGGGTCTATCTACTGCACGACCATTGCAATACTCCTTCAGGCACTTCTGCCCAACATTTGATCGCAGATCAGCTGCACCAACATCAGTGCATGCGCTCAACATTGGAGATTTCAAGGTTATAGCTGCTTTGGGAGACTCTATGACCGCTGCTTTTGCCGCAAAGAATACTCGACCTTTAGGTGTCATACCTCTTGAAGATCGCGGTGTAAGTCTACGTTCTAGACTAAGATCTTGATCTCCAAGAACACTATATTAATCTTTGCCTGATGGATCCAGATCTCTTTTTCAATGGGAGGTGACTCGGATGCTGTGACAGTGGCCAATCTGATACGTCATTTTCAACCTGAACTCGTTGGAACATCAACAGGTTTGTGTTCGATGTTGTGTTAGCAGGCGCTTCATGAAGCAACGAGTGGTCGATCTTGACTGAGTGTTGCTCGTTGCTGATAATGGCAGCCAAAAGAGCGAAACTGTCCAACCACAAGTATCTAACGGGCCCTTTTATTAACTCATTAGGCAGCCAAGTCGCCGAAATATGCACATCAGACAGATGCCCAACCGTAATCCGCAACGTAAACCAGGACGGGCTCAATGGGGCGCTGTCAGGAGCCGTAGTCGCAACCCTGCAAACAGAACTAGAATACATCCAAACTGAAATCCTTCGTCGCGACGACATTGATTTCGTTCATGATTACAAACTCATCAACATACTTATCGGTGCCAACGATCTATGTAGTGGATGTAGCGCATTCAACAACCATCCAACCCCCGACGAATATCAGGAAATGCTGACGTCTGTGCTGGATAATATTAGGAGTAATATTCCACGAGTGCTCGTTAATGTTATATTACAATTCAATGTATCACAAGTATGGGACTTAACACATAATATCCCGTCTTGTCAAGCCAAGAGGGCTGGGGGACTTGTCTTTGAATGTACCTGTGCATTCCTGGGCAAAGACAACTCGAGACGACAGATGGATGATTTGGCTTACGAGTACAGGCAACGTGCCAGGAATGTAGTTGCATCGTATACACGAGACGACCCATCATTTGGTGTTATACTTGATCCGGGGTTTGAAGGTATTGAATTGAAATCTTGGCCATTGGATATGTTGTCTACTGCAGACTGCTTTCATCCATCTGGACTGGCGCATAGTACTATGGCGAGATCAGTTTGGAATAATCTCTTCAGGAAGCAGGAGGAAAAGTCGACAAATATTGATGTGGCCAATCTCCCAGCTATATATTGTCCTACAGCTGATGATATCATACACACTGATTGAATTTTGCAGATTATGCTGTATATAGCAGCTTGTATAACAGTAGTGCACATAGCAAACCATGTATATGTATATGGCATCAACATTACTTGGAACTCTTTTGGGACGTACAGGTTTTGGAATGAGAAATGTGTGTGCAGTTGTAGATAACGCTTGTTTATATGAGAACTTTGGGACTGCTTTTTTTAAACTTCGATACGACGAGATGCAAACTCGTCCAGCATTTGAGCAGTCATATCCAATGTCTCGCTTGTCGAAGACGAAATTCCACCGGCACCATTTAATCGTGGTCGACCTCGTCGTTTGTGTACTGCATCGGTACAGTCTCGTCCCATGGACGCACATCGATTACATGGGCGGGATAAATCACATGCTAGATGTGCTCGTTTGCAATTTGTGCATGCTGTGAAATTGAAAGTTTGGTGAGAGAATGTTGTCATGGAGGTGTAAATTTTTTTTTGAGAGAGGGAGATTTGCTTACCATTAGGTATATTCTTCCTCTGTGCCTTCTTCATTTCAGCAGCTGTCATTGCAACACCATCCAATATCTCGGTCTTGATCACTTTCTTGACCTTCTTGGGACTTGCAGCTGCAGATACCGATGCGCTTGCTACAATCAGCTTTCTCGAAAATGATTCTCGACTTGGTTCATATCCGGCAACGTAATTTGGAGTTGTTCCGAAATGAGTCGTGTGTTGGTGTCGATGTTGGTGATGTTGGGTGGTCGTAATGGAAACCTGTTCCTTGACTTTAATAACCGTGGTCGTCACAGGATGTGCTGATGCGTCCTCTTTTGTCCAAGACACTGGACCTTCCACACGAGCAAATTGAAGAGATAGTAAAGTGTTTGCTGCCGAGGTAGGATCTAGTTCGTCGATTTGGTTGCCTTCTGGTGTTGAAGCCACGTACGAAGAGGGTGACTGCTCAAAAGGGTTCAACCGCTCCTGTGGCGATGCCGAGTCTCGTGTTGATGGTGCATATGAAGAGGCTGAAAGACCCGCTGATGATGTTGGAGATGTGGAGGACGGAGGAGTGAAATAAGGATTGTAGCGATGCGGTGGTGGTGTCCGTGTTGCTAAAGACTGGTGTTGATGATGCTGTTGCCACTGATGATGTGGCTCATAGTGGTGATGCGGCTGGTGGTTGTGATAATGCTGTGGCTGATGATGATGGTCATGGTGATGGTGTAAATGCGATGTATAGTAGTGCTGAGATGGGGAAGTGGCATTAGGTGGTGTTGGGAGCCTGGTTGGCGAATAGGGAACGCGAGTTGGTGAATGTACATGAGACGAATATCCACCTCGTGGTGGAATCATCATTTGATGATGAGCAGAAAGGTGTGCCTGTGGGTGATACGTGGAATGTGGTGGTTGTTGTGATGGTGGTTGAGGAAACGCGACATCGGGGTGATGATATGTAGCATATGGCCTTGTATGAGCCAATAATGAGTCCACAGACGAGTTGGAAGGTATAGACATTATAATATAAACCTAAGAATGATTGATACACCACGTGTTATGCGCCGGCAAGGTAGACAACGAGCCAAACTCAACAATGGTACGAGTACACTTACGACAAATGAATCCCTAAAGCAACAAAATGACCTCGCCGACAACACCCTACCAAACGTTGACGATGCAACCTCCCCGTTTTGCGAGAAATTAAAGTGCTCTGTTTTAAACAATTCGGCGTTGGGCCTTTTGGGTTGAGAGAAACACGACAAATAAATAATCTCCAGAAGGGTAAAACACAGGGTCACTGAAGAAATCGTGATATTTGATTGGCTGGAGTCGTATTCCCGACAATTATCTCCTTAGCGCAGCCCTTTGCCCGAAATGAGTGAATGATGTGAAGGGATTTGATGTCACTTGATTTGGCCGCGTTGTGATATAGCCCGTACGCGATTTTGAGACATGATTCTACGTGAATTCACGAAATGGGAAATAGGATGTTTGACTTGAATTGATTTCATAGTCTTGCTTCTTGATTGACTGTGCAAGTCTTAACCCACTAAAAACCTCAAATCTTGTCCAAAACCCAAGAGCGGAGGAATAAGAAGCTATGGGAGGTGGAGATCTGGTAAGTATAGTGCATCCGCTAGTGCATTGAGTGTCCACCTTTACTTCGAATTCAACAAACACACAACATTAGGCACATCAACATTCTCACCGACATTTCTCCAAACTTAGAATCTGAAAAAGTCATGGCATCCAGCGACATTAAGGAATATCGAGAAAGTATGGAAACTGGAACGCAAGGCCGACGACGAAAAGAAGAAGCTCGACCAGCTACGGAAGGAAAAAGAAGAGGAACGTCAATTGGCGGAATTGCAAGAATTGCAAGAGGCTGCTGGATTGAGGTACTGCAACTAGAATAAAGATATATTGCTTTATTTAAAGTCCTTTAATGACTTCTCTACGCATACTCATGCGTTTATCTTCTACTTAGAAAACGAAGTGAACGATTAGATTGGATGTATGCTGCTGGTCCAAGTGGAAACGCTTCACTCGTAGCTGAAGAAAAGGAAGCCTACTTGTTGGGAAAGAAGAGAGTAGACAAGTTTTCAGATGCCGCTGTCCAATCTCAGCAACTTGTTCCAGAGGTTTGCATGTTTAGAAACCTAGAAATCTATGGCCCACCACTTTCTTGCTCACATACTCCCACTCTCTACAGGCCACATTAAACGATAAATTCGACTCAACAGCCCGTCTAGTCTACGGAATGACAGCAAACACCATCAGAGACACCCAATCCAAAATTCGCGAAGACCCGTTCCTCGCCATAAAGAAGCGTGAACAAGCTTCAATCCAGGCTGTCATGTCCAATCCCATACGTACCAAGAAACTCAAAGAAGAATTAGGCATTGATGATTCAGATAAGAAAAAGAAGAAGAAACATAAAAAGGATAAGAAGCGACATCACTCGGATGATGACGATGACAATCATAGTGATGATGGTGGTAGTAAGAGGAAGAGAAGGAGGTCTGATTCTATAGAGGATCGTTTTAAGAGAGAGTCTTCTCCTTCCACGCGAGAACGGTCTCCCCTTAGGAGAGAACGGTCTCCTCCTAGAAGAGAAAGGTCTCCACCACCTTATGCAGGACGAGCTGCCGCTGATCTAGATTCACGAAGAGACGATTCCCGCAGTCGGTATAATAATAGTAATAATGGACACCTTGTTGACGATGACAGGCGAGATCGATACAAGGGCAGTCGAGAATACACAAACGGGGCTTCTAATCGGGATTATCCTCGTCGAGATGATTATAGTCGTCGAGACCAATACGATGATCGAAACAATCATAGTAATAGTAACAGACCACCACCACCACCGACACGACTACAACCACAACGACCAAAAGATGACGAGTACAAGAAGAAGCAGGAGGAAGAGCGACAAGCCAAAATAGCAGCCATGATGGAAGCAGCTGATTCCCATGAACTAGAACGTAAACAACGAGTCTATTCTCAGAAGCAAGCCGAGCAGGCTGAAGATGCAGTAGATGATGAAGCACGTAAAAAGAGATTGAAGGAGTCTGGATCTATGGGTCAAGGATTTAGTATGGACATGCACAGAAGCGTGTATAACAGCGCCAATACTAGTGGCAGTGATATGATTAAGAGGAATCGTGCTTTTGCACAGAAGGGTGATGCGGATTTCTTGTCAAAGTAGTCCTTCACGTCTTTTTAAACAGTTGTATAAATTACGCCTTGTCTTAACACGTAAACATTATCGCAAGATAGATAGTTTCAGTGATACTATTTTATTATTGTTTTATGGTTGCGACAGAATGGGGGTTATTTGACAAAGGAGGATTTCTATATACACTCATCCCCAAAAATAGAGAAAAAGCTAGTGTGTTGTTTGTACCAAAAGATAATTATTATTATAACCCAGGCCCACTCCCCAAAAAAAGTCCTCTAATTCTCCCTCCCCACTTATAATAAATGTCCATCCCTCCCTAATAGTAAGACGTTGGTGGCAAAACACTAAAATAGTGATTTGATGATTCGACCGATCCCGGGTACCATCCCAAATGACACGTACTTGCACGGTTCCCAACTACATCTTCCGGCACCTCAAACTTCATCGTCGACAGCCCCTGGCTCTTGCTATCCAAGACATGTACCACCACATCCCTCACAAACAACCTCGTAAAGGCGAGTATACAGATAGCATCGCCTAGTTCTCCGGATGTAGATATACGTGTTATATACCGATTGAAGAGCTCGTCCTGGTCTGTTTTATCTGTATCGTCTGATGACATGACGACTATATCCTTGTAAATGTGTGGGTTGATGAGTATGTGACGAGCGATGAGGGCTCGTAGTTTGAGGTGGTTGGCTCGAGAGTAGCCAGAGTCGGAGAGCTGGTCGCAGAGGGCTTCAAAGAGGCAGTCACCCGATCTAGAGATTGAAAAGGTGTGGTTAGTTTGTTGAAGTTTGGTGTTTGTATGAGGTGTGTTATGAACGACACGTGCAGATAATGAAACAGCAGTATAAAACGATCGGAACAATTAAATATTACTGAATAAGAAACAAAAAACGTACCCAGGTGTATCCCTGATAATAAAGTCTTCACTCTCCAGCAGATCAAACAATACATCCCGTGGAGTCCGCAGCAACCTTGACCCAAGATGATTCAAACCATTTATAGATATATTTGATGCGGTAGACGATGAGAGAATCCGTTTATTCGATGCATCCGACGATGACGCTAGAATGTTGTGATTGTCATGTGATGGAAATGTGCTGGTGAATAAATCCGTCGAGGTTGATCGAGACAGGTTTCGTGGCGAGGAGGCATCGTGTATGGGTATGCGTCTGGATCGAGGGCTATTCGGTATGCTGACCGGGCGACTCGAGTTGGTATTGGCATTGTTTGTTATGACATGGTTGGTATGCGTGTTGACGAGTAAAACGTTTTCAAAGGGATCATAAACAGGCATTATATATGTGTCCATGCGAACCATGGCTGGCTATAGGTTTTGTGTGGATGCTGGTTGGTGTCGCCTTCTATTTGGTTATATGGTGTTTGATCCACGCCTTCTATGTTTCGTAGCTTTGCAGAAAAACTCGAGTCGTCACGTCACTTTCAGCCCCATGTCAAGTTTCTGGAGGTTTCTCGAAGAGTCTAGTAAGGAACACAACGAAGGGGGAGTAGATTACGTGTCAATATATACTTGATGGACGAATCCCAGTTCTGAACTAGCCAGATCCTTCCGCATCGCCTCTTCATCCTATAACACCACAGAAAACAAAGCCCACAATTCATCCGCCCAACCAAACTTTCAAGGCAGCAAACCAACAAGGACAGCTCCTGACGCGTTTTCACTATTCACATTATCACATTAAGAATAATAGGCTAAATGTCCATTTTATTTCAAAAAAAAACAAGGGCATGTGTCCAAGAAAATCATGTTGTTCCAGCCAAACACGTTCTCCCTTCCTTCAAAAGTTCCCCCTTTTCTACAAGGTATACGACTATGCAGCTTCCAAGAATTTACATATGAGTTATTTCGTGTTCTTTTCTCTCTTTATGACGATGAGGCTTTAAGTGTGTCACGTCAGGGCTAAATACTATGACAAACACGTCAGCTACAACGTCATCCTCATTCAAAATCCAATTTACTACACACCTTTTCATTGTCCTGCTTTGTGCTTGTTCCACCAGTTAAAGAATGGCTTCACGGCTTCGTCGGTTGGGGTTGGTGTTGGCGTAGCGACTGCTGCAGTGGTTGCAGCAACATCTTTAACCGCGTCTGGTGATGCAACAACCTCTGTAGGGGCTGCGTTGACTGCACTGGTTGGAATATCGGTTGGGACTGCTGTTTCTGTTGGGTATGGTGTTTCTAGCGCTGTGCGTTCGTGTTAGAGGAATCTTTGTTGAAAGTAATAAACGAGGTGTGATCGTACTTGGTACAGCGGTGTTTGTTGCAGTTGGAGTGACGAAACTGCCTGTATCGGATGTTGGTGATGCTGGAAAAAGTAAACGACTGTTGAGCAAATCCGCACGCTTCTTGTGTCTCAATCGCTGAGAAACATACGAAGGTAGGTGATTCCAAAGGCTGCAGTAGTGTATGCTGGTGTTACGATTGGATCGTATGTTGGTGATGCTGGAGGAATGATAGTGGTCTGTCAGCATAGAGATGTTTTGTCGACAAACTGTGAGAGCTTACCAACGTCGGCAGTCTCACTGGCTGAAGTATATACTGGCGTCGCAACTGGATCTAAAAGAATGAAGATTTAAGATCAAATCGTCCACAATTCGTGTATTGAAGAACTTACAGTCAGTAGCGCTTTCCACTGGCGTCGGCGTCGCCGTCTCGACAGGGGTCATGTATGGTTCAGTTTCATCATCCGTTGGCGTTGACGTAGGCGTTATGTACACAAAGGTAGGTTCGACTGATATTGATGGTGTTGACACAGCGTCTGTTGGTTGAGCTGATTCCGACGCTGTTTGTCGAAACCACAACAGAGTTAGGCGAATCACTCCAACGATTCTATTTTAAAGGAATGCTTCTCTTACCAGGGTCTACATATGTTGGGGTGGACGTCGGTGTGATATATGGACCATCTAACGGACTCGGAAGAGCTGTGTACAGCCCATGCGAGTGAACTTGCCCAATTGCGGCCATTGACACTAGCAAAAGTATCTGGAATCTACGAATCGTGGCCATCTTGTAAGTAGGTTCCTGGAGCGACCGCTAGAAGAAGATAGATTTGGTGGTGGGGGGTAGGAAAAATGTTAGGATTTTGGTTTGAGAGCTGCCAAGATGCGAATCAAAAGGTGTACCAGCTGAAAGACCACAGTTCCTGGACGTTAATAGATATATCGAACGAGAACTCTACTTGGAAGGACTGGACCTGTTGCGATGCAAAGAGCTTCTTTCTTCGAAGAAAGAGCTCGCCGTTTTTTTGATGTGGCTCATTTCAGGGGACGCAGCACTCCACCACGTCGACCTCAAAACGCCAATACGGAAATATTTGAATTGATCAAGGAAATCCTCCTTTGATACGTTGGACGTTGGAGCATCGGGTGTAGCTTTAGAAGTTCAGAAACGTTGGATCAATTTGGACAATTTTTGCAAAAAACTCACACGTTAGGGTTGGTATTTTCAACACAGATCATCTACACTGAAATGCAAATAGAAGAGCATTCTACATCTTTACAGAACCACCATTGACCTAATTGTGACCAGAAAACACAACAGTCAGCGACATATCAGACATGACAAACTTGACTGTACAAGGAGTTGGCAGTAAAGGTAACGGAGCATGACCACGAGACACTACATCAACTCACCAAGATATTTTGACCATTAATCCAACCACCTCGTTCACTAGCCAAGAACACAACAGCACGTGCGATATCAATTGTTTCTGCAATCCGTTTCAGAGGGGTGTTATTTAGTGAATTCTGGAGCATATGACCTCCCGATGCCTCGTTAGATTCTAATGTGAAGACCGTTTGTTAGTATTCCGGCCAGTCCCACGCCGTATTTTGTTTGCTCAGAGTACTTTGGAACATTAGCGTGTTGACAGCACCAGGAGACACGGTGTTGACTGTGATTTGTCGGTCACCCAATTCGTTGGCCCATACTCGTGTGAATGATTCCACCGCGCTCTTTGTGGCCTATAAGATGTTTACAGAAATGAGCTATCCTGATTCAAATATATTTTTTTTGGTTGGTTGGGCAAGCTTACAGCGTAGAGTGACTATAAATGAAAGCGTGAGTTAGTCATATCGACACCTTGAATCACGAATGGTCAGAACTTACTGTATTGGCTGGACAGAGTTTTGTCGTACCCCTGTGCAACTCTCGTTTTAGTGACTTTCCAAGTACACCCTGAAACAAGCTTACGTTGAAAAGTTGATAATCCTGCCTCCGTTTTTCATCACACGAGCAGCAGCTTGAGAGATGAAGAATTGGGCCCTCCTGCAACGCGATACAAAAACACACCTTGAGTAGACATTTCCAAAGAAACTTACAACATTGCTCTGATTGATTGCTCGATGAGCAATCAATTGACTTATACTAACGTGTTGATGCCGAAAGCCCAGTCATATTTTTCCTCTGTAAGGTCCACCAGCTTGCCTCCTGTAGCTCCAGAACCTGTAATTCAATGTTTTCTTGGAGTGAGACGCATCACAAGCAGCCTTTTCGTTTCAGGAACAAACCTTGAGCGGCATTGTTGACCTTAGGAGTGCAAATGTAGAGTCAAATACTGTCCATCATAACATAGAATATCATCACAACAACAAAGACGTCCAACAAACCAAAATATCAAGTCTCCCAAACGCTTTCACGCATTTTTCAACGAGCTCTTTTCCTTCTCCTGTTTTTGAAATGTCTGCCTTCACTGCAATAGCTTTAGATCCAAATGTTTGACATTCGTCTACGACTTGCTTTGCCAGTGATTCAGATGATGTTGATGTGTAGTTGACGACAACGTTTGCTCCTGCTCGAGCGAGTTCGATTGCGACAGTAGCGCCTATTCCTCGAGCTGATCCTGTCACGATAGCTACCTAAAGAGAAGAGTGTGTTACTTCTTGTAACGAGAGGATTTGCTACTTTTCAGTTCCTCGAGTCGCAAGTTTTAGGAAACGCGCTTAAATGACTTACCTTTCCAGCTAGTTCTGCCATAATTCTCAAGCTCGTTTTGGACAACAAGGTTCTTGTTGGCGGTTGGTACGACGCAAAAGTCCTCCCGTTGACGAAGGCATGCTTACAGACTGAGGCTGTGGAACTAATCTCGCGACAAGGAACATGACGTGGATTACTGTTTCATTCACCTTGGACTAGACAGACTGATCGTCCAAAAAGTATGACAACGAAATCGCAGAACTGTTAAATATCAATGTTAACCGAATCTCTGGTGCGAAAATGCTGTTTATGATTCAGTTCGTGACTAGATCTACAGTTTCACCAACCCTCCATTGACCTACAAAACCAAATCGTTTAACAACAACTTCAAACAACCATCATAAACATAACCAGACCCACATTAAGATTCTGTCCATTGACCCAAGATCCTCTTTCTGAGCACAAGAATGTCACAACATTAGCAATATCAATAGGATCAGCTATTCTCTTCAAAGGAGTCTGCGACATTGCAGCGCGACTCATTGCACCACCGGTAGTCTTGTCAGAGTTCTTGAACATGTCTGTGGCGACTGCACCAGGGCTGACGGTATTCACTGTGATTTTACGGCCTGGGGAAAAAATATCAAATACTGCAATAGTATGCTGAATGTATTTTCAACTCACCACCGAGCTCGTTAGCCCAGACCCGAGTCCAGCCCTCAACAGCTGACTTCGTGCCTACATCTATAGATTGTAAAACGTTAAAATAGTCAAACCAACGTCGGCCCGTTTACAAACCTCACAATTTGATATGTTTGGGGAACAGATTCTCGTGTTGGCACTTGAGAAATTGATTATCCTGCCACCGTCTTGCATCACTCTAGCAGCAGCTTGAGCCATAAAGAACAATCCACGAGCATTGATACCAAATGCTTCATCATATCTCTCTGGCGTCAAGTCAACGAGCTTTCCATTTGTAGCACCACTTCCCAAAGCAGCATTGTTGACTATACAATGAGGATTTGAACATTAGATTTGGTTGACACTGTTCACAATTTGGGATTCAGATGGTAGGAAAGCACTGAAAGCCTGATTTGAATGTTGAGAAGCAACGTTTCCCGGTTCCGATGAAATCCCACGCCATGCCTGCAAGTCACGTTTCATCAAAACGTATCAAACCTGATTTACCTAGAATGTCAAGTCGTCCAAACTCCTTGATGGTCCTATCCACCATTGCCTTCGACTGTTCAATCTTTGCAACGTCAGCTTGCACTGCAATGGCCTTCACACCAAGAGCCTGACACTGTTTGACTACATCCTCGGCTAAAGCCTTTGAGCCAGCATAGTTCACGACCACGTTGCATCCTTCTTTGGCGAGTTCCACGGCTCTAATTATGTGAGAATGCAATTAGCAACAAATCAAACATGATGCAGTCAAAAGGGCGACAAGAAATGAAACGTGCATGCATGCTCCAATGCCACGCGACGAGCCAGTCACGATTGCACTCTTCCCTTCAAGTTCTTTTGGCATTTTTGTATTCGATTTGTTGGTGAAAGTAAGCAGTGTCGTACACGCAGAACTCGCTGGGATCATCACGTACCCAAAATAAACAGTTTGAGCATCATTGAGGGAGAATGAAACATGTTCAACGACGAATTATCAGAAACTTGTCTAACTGGATGCGTGTCTTCAAAGTTTGAATCTAACTGTATGTGTTTAATAAACCTTTATGAATTTTAGTACTACTAGCTGCTGACTTTCGTATTATTAGCTGACAATCCAGGTCCCATGTAACGTAAGCGCCATGGTTTTTATGCCATCCGCTTCATCGCTTTGTGTCTTTTTTCAGAACAGACCCCTCGTCGTGAGCATATCAAACAAGTTCTTCAGCATTATTGACGCAACGCCTCTTTTCTCAACGAGGAGCAAAATAAACAGTAACTGTGATAATAATGAATCATATTTCCGTTATACACATATGTTATTGGATCTCAATTCTACTACGTTGTATAGACGCAAACATCCCAAACCTGACGCAGAATTTAAGTTTGCAACAATCGAAAACAGAAAAAAACTAAACCTGTACCGAGCATATTTCGCTGTGTAATACTCAACACTCCTTCTCTGTCAACATCATCTTCCTCACTCTTCGTGTATAACAAACAGTCAAAACCTCCCATCAAATTACAGCAATACAGCAATGGTCTTACTTGTTTTCGCAATCGCATTGGTTGACAATTGTGGCCTATTTGGTGAGTGTGCATCAAACGTACGCGAGATTTTGATCTTTTTTATTAATCTCTTCTAGAATAGAACGGTCGTCGCCGTCTTCTGCCGAAGCACAAGACTCGTGTAAATCGCCTGCTGAGGCACAAGACTCGTGTAAATCACCGCCACAGGGACGATCTTCTTTATGTTCAAAGCCACTTATTCAGATTAATGTAGCTCCACTTGATGGAAGTCTTTCTCCCAGGCCGTATATAAAGTTCTGCGGTGTCTGTTCCTATCTTGTGCATTAACAATTTTTGGTTTATATAGGAGCCGATCCCATTCTCGCAACTCTGTGTTTGATGACATCCGCATCGAGAACCGACTCCGTGCTTCAAGGCAAAGCAGCTCCGTTAGCGTTGGAACTCAGACATGATTCCTCTCAATTAAGCATTATACCCCTTTCACACTCAAGATGAAAAAACTTGGCTGTATTGTTGGAATTTAACGTATAAAGGATGGCTTGCATGGTGGTTGAAATGGTAAAATAAACAACAATCTCTAATCTTAATCCCAATCATCGTCGTCACCGTCATCGGATCCTGTGTTTGAAACACGTGTTAGAAGAAAGCCATTTAGCATCAACGTACAAGAAAGCCAACGTACCAGATTCACTGTCACTGTTCTCCATTGCCACACGACGCATGAGAATAGCAGCCACTTCACTAGTTGGATTTGGAGCTTTCTTGACATTGACTCCTGCGACAACTGGTGCTTCGACCTTCTTGAGTTGGAACTAAAGTTCGTGCAAAATTCATGTCAGGAACACAATGGTATATTCATGTAAGCGCGTTATGATGCTTACTTGTCCACTTCGAATATGATTCAGTAAATTCATATTTTCATTAGGCTTAGTCTCAGCATCACCACCAGCCATTGGCGGTGGTGGTGGAGGAGGCGGCGGCGGTGGAGGAGCTGCAATGCCAAATCCATTTCTTCCAGGCTCTTGATATCCGCCACGACCAGCGTTTCTCATTGGTGAGAACATGGAATCGCCGAATGGAGAAGTAGGTCTAACGAGATTATCCAATGCCAATTCAACGGGCAGGACACGTCGAGTACTTCCTGATGCTGTAGAGCTGGAATCGTAGAATTCGGTGGATGCTCCTCCTGGCATGTCGGATGGACCTGATATGAGTTCTCCTTGCGAATTGTATCTCTTGACTTCCAATTCTTTGATTTCTCGTTTTTCAACGTTTCTTTGTGCACCCTAAAGTGACGGCAGTGAGTGTCGATGTTCTGTTGCAAAATGGACGAGTTTACTCACTTGACCCTTTGCCTTCTTCTTTTCTTTCCTACGTTGTCTTCTCTCTTCTTGTTCTTTCTCCATGAGCAGTGTCCATTCCTCAATAAAGAATGCAGGATACGAAAAGAACTGGAGTTTTGGGTCATTTGTGTCAGTTGGGATCAAATGCAAACCGACAAAATCAAACACACGATACCTTCATACATGGCTGCCCATCACTTCTAAATTCATCCAGCAATTCCAAAGGAGGTGGTGGCGTACAATTCTCGTACTGGTTTGCGATGGCAGGTGATTCAGTCTGTTTGGTAAACAAGTTGCAGGCTACTGCAGCATCGGACTTCCATTCCAAACCTAAACGAGCGCGGATTGAGTTTCTCTGTTTGATTCGCGACGGACACTGTTTGCAACGTTGAACGTACGTTCTAATTGTAACGCTTCCTGAAGAGGAGCCGAAAAGATCATTTCCTCGACTACTGGCACAGTGGTTTTCAAATTTTCGATACGCTGTTGTACTATCTGAATTCTTCTCATAGTAGCAGCTGTTTGGCCCACAAGATCTATTGAGAACGAGGTTAGAACGGTTTAAGTGTATGGTTTGTTGCTTTTCCAGATAGGACTAGGAAACAGAAAAACAAGACGAGAAAGGTACCGGCAAGCATATCATGAGAGAATAATGACAAGTCACTCAATTGCGATATAGTTCTAGTGAGTTGCATCAATGACATCTAATTGAAAGCGCGCGGGTTTTTCAGTAAATTGCAAATCCACACATTTTTGTTTGATGTTGAGAGTTGGAACGGGATGTTGAACATACCTGGCGGGTGACTGCTTCGGGCGTCTGCATGGTCACAGCCTGTATAAATTTCAGGTCTGGCCTGGATGGTATCGGGTTCGGAGCTTGAAGCACATGAGTTGGTAAAGACGACATTGTTTCTTGTTGGTGGCGGCGGTCCTTCTCGTTGGAGACGAGGCTTGAACTAGATTGCTAAATTATCAATTGTTCTAGAGCCTTTACTCTTGATATTGGATCAGTTTACTGCTGTGGTCTATCTATTCATCAAGTCTTTGGTCTGCTTCACAGTTTGACAAGAACGACAGTCCAGGAGTGCACGCCTCCCGGAAGGCCAGTGGACAATGGTCTGTGTGCCAGTTTGTGTGAAGATGCGCGATTGGACTGGCTGAAACACATCTACTGGAAGATACTTACGAGAAACTATGACCTCAACCGTAAGCATGTGGACAATACACCTGCGCTAGTGAGTTATACGCAATGAATCGTTATTTGAGAAGATTTTTCCCTCTCACACTTTGTCGCTACAACTAGGTCTACAATTATTACGACCACAACAAAATCGCCGTTCAACAGTTGTCACCCACATTCCTTTTTGAACGTCCCTCAAATCATACCAATACCAAACGTCGTCTATCTCCATGATAATCGTCAGAATCTCGTCTCTGTTGCTTGCCGCTTTTCACGTTCTGTCGGTTCAAAGGTATGTGAGTTGCATAGGTCGACAACAGACGGTCACCCAATCCTTTGAGCATCTTTTGCAAATTCACAATATGTTCGGACTTTGTTGGGATTGACCCTGAAGTCCTCTTCTCGATAACCTTGGGCTTACTGAGAATTACAGTCAGATTCTTGTTGGATCACAACCCGTGGTTCCCGACGTTGCCAGATTTAGCCTCAACACATTTTCAGAGCCAGGCACTAACCAAACCTATCGAATATAGTGTTACAGTGAACCTGTTGTCTACAAAGAACTCCGGTGTCACTGGAATCGTCACTCTTACAGCAAATGGTGGAAACACGCAAGTCGTAGCCAATATTCAAGGTCTTGGCAAAGTAGGAAGCCAAGGCCCCTTCCCAATGCACATTGTAAGTTTCGTTGACTGCGTTTTAGCAAGGAAGCGACTCTAACAACTTCTTCAACCTCATTAGCATACTGGTTCTTGCACTGGAGGTACGCCGTTCGGGAACTTGCAGACTTTTGCACAGATGTATCATACTCATCAACATTTTCATCAGCGATCTTGGAAACATTGAGTTTCCCTGGTTTAGGAGGAATGGCAACAAGCAACGTAGGTCCTACCTGGGTTGTATTGTTTGGTGCAAAGACAACAGATTAGTCTACCACATGTTACCACATGGTTCCAGAAACTGATTCATTATCTCGTTTCATCTACAGGTACCCAAAACATTGGCACTTCTGGCTGGCAATTATGTCAATGTACACTACCCAAATCTTACCAGTTTGGCGTGTGGAGGCCCGATTGGCGTTGAAGGAGGCGGTGGAGGCAAGTTGTGGCCCAGATTTAATTATTTACATTTACGAGTTCCGTCGATGGATGGTGAACAATCATTGACCTTTGCAACCCTTGTTTTAGGAGGAAAGCCTCTTCCAAGTCCTGGAGCCAATAAGCCAGCACCGAGCGCAGCTCCTGGAAGCAAGAAAATTCCTGCTGGTGCAGAATTAGTCAACCTCGCATCGACTAAGAACTCTGGCGTGACTGGCGTCGTGACTTTGACTACAAACGGTGGAAACACGCAAGTCGTAGCCAATGTGCAGGGTCTCAACAAAGTTGGAAGCCAGGGTCCATTCCCAATGCACATTGTAAGTCGCACTGTCGGTTGTTAACGCACGGAAATGATTCTAATGCTTTTCTTACACCCATTAGCACACTGGATCTTGTACAGGAGGTACGCCTTTATGTAATTTGCTCGAATGCTTACACCAATCGCAGTATATTAACCAACATTGTAATTAGCCATATTGGTCACAATGAGCTTCCCTAGTGTAGCAGGAACTGCAACTAGCGACGTAAGTTCAAAGCGTTCCTGCGTATCTTGTTTCGCACACGATATTTCAAAATTCCATGAGCTCATCCAATATTTTTCAACTACAGGTTCCTAAAACATTGGCATCCCTCGCTGGCAACTATATCAACGTACACTATCCAAATCTTACAAGTTTAGCTTGTGGAGGTCCAATCGGCAGTGGTGGTGGTGGAGGAGGCAGAGGAGGAGGAGGAGGTAAGCTTCCATTACAAGGTTTTGAAAAATCTTGCCAGATAAATGAGGCTCTATACAGAAAGACAAATTTCATCTAACATTCCAAATCGTCTGTCTTTAGGAACCACTCTGCCAGCTGGTAACGGCACCAACACAAAGGTTGGAAAGTGTGTACCAAAGCTTAGGCGAAAAGCCTTGTTGTTGTGATCGCTACCTGTCGTGACGATTGTTTGTGTCCTCGTCAGTGACGATTTTGTTGTTTTTATCATAAGTCATAAGCGTTCAAACAAAGTAAAATGGATTTCAATAACACAATTCATTTTGAACTTCAATCTTGTTCCTTCAATGCGTTGTTTCTTATCGGAGATCAAACCACGCACAAAGGTGTCAAGACCACGTATAAGCAATTACATACACACGACAACACTGCACATAACATATGCATATAGCATATACCATACAAAACAATACATATACAATACAGTACGTCCCACCACACCACACGATCTCCAACTCTTAACACGTTTTAACAAAACGAAAACTTGCATCCACCAACATCTGCCAAAAATTGACAGATCTCGTTAAGCAATCGGTCACTGGCAGCTTAGACTAGCCGATTCATCTGAATCTAGCCTGTAGATAGACATGTCCGGCTTGCTACCTGGTGCGAGTGGTGATCTTCGCAGAAGACAGAAAGCTATCCCAACAAATCCAAGTCAGCTCTACCCGAAAGATGGCGAAGGAGCAAACACGCCAGCTCACAATACAGCTACATCGGACCCTAGATACTTTATCCTGATCGTCGGTATTGTCATTCTCCAGCTCATTGTGGGATTATACATTGGTAGATCGATATCAGAAGGCAAGATAGTGATGCCTAGTGCCACTTCCTGGATGGGTGATATCAGTGATGTCACTCATAATACAATCCAATCAGTCAATTATGCCGTTCGGGATGCCATATCGCATCTAAGTGGAGCTGGCCACTTGGAGATTCCTGATGTGGTTCAAGATGGGTCTGGACGCCGACGTCATATTATTGAAGGGTTTGAACGGATGTGGACTAGTTATATGAGCGGTGGGATGGGTCATGATGGTATTCATCCTATAACGGGTGCTGCTACTGATTCGCTGGGAGGTTTCAGGTGAACTTCTGTCCCTTACTTGCATTACGGCCGTTTTTCGCTCCTTTTTATATGCTAATCCGACTCCATAGCACTCTGATTGTGGAATCACTGGATACTCTGATACTACTATCGCCACATGATGATGCTTTACAAGCTACTTTCAATGGAGCTCTTGAACATGCTCTCCAAATCAACTATGAAAAGGATGTTGAAGTGCCCTTCTATGAGTTTGCTACACGTCACCTAGGAGGCTGGCTAGGAGCTTATGAGATGTCTAATCTCATTCCAGCAAATAACGGCAAAAGAGACGAACGAATTCTACAAAAAGCACGAGAAGTAGCTGATGTACTGCTACCTGCCTTTGACTCTCCGTCAGGGTAAATGCATGCGCTTGTAAGTCAGCACACATGAATGCTCTATTCTAATCCTCTTTTTTCTCCCTGTCGTTAGAATCCCATATGGAAGAATCAACCTAATGACAGGAGCAGGCAGTCATCACACAAACACATTTGTGGCAAATGCAGCCGTATTATCCGAAGCTGGAGGCATACAACTTGAATTCAAACAACTATCATATCGAACTGGTGATCCTAAATATGCCCGTAAATCTCAAACAGTCATGAATCGTATCGCCGCCATGAAGAAACCTGCCAATGTAGACGGCTTGCATTCGTCCTTTATAGATGTTGAAAAAGGCGCTTTCGTATCAGATGTAATGACCATCCAAGCATTCGGTGATACGTATTACGACACGCTACTCAAACAATGGCTGCAAATCGGTCACGGTGCTGAAACCCACCATGTACATAACGATGGACGAGTACACAAGAAATATCCAGTAACAGGGGAAGACGATATAGAACAGCAGGCATCCCAGTCTCGCCAACTATACGACACAGCTATGACTGGCTTCCGTAAATTCCTATCCCGCAGATCGTATCCAGCCCATCTCGCATTCTTTGCCACATTTGCTGGTGGACGTGTACATAGCGAATGGCATCAGAGTGGATGCTCTGCACCAGGAATGTTGGCGCTGGGTGCTTGGGGACAGTTAGGTCGTAAAGGCGTTAAAGAAGAACCACATTCTGCTGGAGCCAAGAAAGCTCATGCTGATTTGAGGACGGCTAATGATGTTATCAAGACTTGCATTGCATTGTATACACGACATTGGACGGGGCTGGCACCGGATCATGTCAAGTTTACCCTAACCGCTGTACATGCTACACATAGTAGAGACTTTGATGTGGTGGATCCTGCTTGGAGGTTGAGGCCAGACACGCTAGAAAGGTAATTTTGATTGTTTAGAACCTTGGGGCCATGACCGCATTCGGTTCGCTTGTGTAATGAAAAGTTCCGCAAAAAAGCCCGCTAGACGATACAACAGTTCTCTAACACTTTCAACCTCGTCATTTCCCTTCTTATGTAGTCTATTCTACCTGTATCGAGTAACGGGAAAGCAAGAATACCGTGAAAAGGCATGGACCATCTTTGAAAGCATACTGAAACACTGCAAAACACCATATGGATTTACTGGTCTCAAGAATGCTACCATAACTCACTCTGGAGTAGTCACTGGACACCTCATCGAGAACAATTGGTCTGGATTTGCAGACTCGGATGCTGTGAATCAAATGATCAAGTATATGTGGCTAATTCTTGCAGGATATGATGAAATGGAGTTGAGTGAATGGGTGTTCACTAGTAAAGGACACCCCCTGCGTGTGTTTGGCCAGCATTAGAATAGTATAGTGTTGCATTGGCACGAGTGAAGGTAATAACAATAATAGAGTTTGCATTCGCAGATACGAGGTTTGTTGGAGGAGACGGAACACGTGTGGCAGAGATTGAACGAGACTTTGACCCGAGAACACGTTGATCTAACATCTGTTGGCCGTTTTTCAAGGACCGGGTAAATTTCAAGACAGATCTGCATAAACACCTCGATTTTGTTCGTTCCAGTGACAGAAGCTGCATGTTCACGCGTTGTTTCCTCCCGCCAGCGATTTTGACTAGCCCCAAAAGTGGGGTTTATAGATTTGCTGAGAACTTCTTTTTCTCACTTGCAAATTCAATTCAATCTGAGGCAACTCGACAGACAAGGGAATCAGACACAGGGAGTGGTGCCAGTACATAATATCTGATATAGACCTCTTATACCCATATTTTATTGCTTCAAACAAAGTAAGTTCTCCTCTAATCGCTCAAGAAAAACAAATTGAAAGTTGACGCTCAATTTTGCCACATAGAATTTTCGCTGTCTCTTCCCATTGATTGGATATCAGGTATACAACAAGACCTGTATTTTATCGACTAGAACCTACTCGCTTACCACTATAAACTCTATAGAAGAAGCCTCCTCACCACAAAACATCCATCAATGAAACTGTTTCAGAACGTGCTGGAGCTTCCACATCCGTTCAGCATCACAACGATAGCCAACTGGAGAAAGTATCCAAATGATCACAGTAGACAGGTTATTGCCGTGGACGTCCTAGATCGGACAATCAACCAACAAACAAACGTTTTGAGAACAGAGAGACTGTTGACTTGTCGACAAAATGTGCCTTGGATTATCAAAAAGTTGGGCTTGCCGATACCGGAACTGACTTATGTGAGGGAGATATCCGATCTAGACTTGAATACTATGACTTATACCGCACGGTAAGCGGTGTTTGTTGTTGACAATGGGAAAAGTCGGGCAGTGAGAGAGGGATGCAATCGGTGTGAGATTGACGAAGGGGAGGATTTGTAATATTGTAGGAATGTCCTTGTCTCATGAGCCATGTCGTCGATCCGCTTTCTCGGCTATACATGTCATTGTGTTTTTGACGTGGACGTGTCAAACAAGTCCAACAACTTGTCAATGCAGCCATCAAAGCTCGTAACCTAAATTATCTCTCCCCGCTCATCTAGATCTGTAAATTTATCACTACGAAATCTCATAACCGTCGAAGAAATGTGTATAATAAGGCCAAGTCCATCATCACCATCAACCGCCTCCGAATTCACACAATCAGCCAAAATAACAGCTCTAGGATGTATATCAACCATGGCCCGACTAGTAGAAGAAGCAGCTGTGAATCGCTTCAAAGCAAATGCTACTCTGGGACACCTAGGTCTGCAACAAATATGCGATAATGTCGTTGCCGAAGCAAAGGAATTGGTTGATGAAGCTGAAAAGCTGGTTGATGAAGCAAAGGGCAAAGTCGATCATGCATTCAAGGATGCTTTTGCTCGAGAGTATATGAGCTTCGAGAATCGAAGAGACTCTCGACGTTCTATTTGAACATCGCCTTTCCACCCACACAAAAGAATATAATTCGCCGCTTATATACATATATAGTTTGTCGTCTCGCTGCCCTGGTAGTTAGTATATCCACAATAGATTTCGATGAGAACAAGTATCCACTGTTACAGCTTTGCAAAACTTGTTGACAGGTGTTGAAGATTCTTGCTCTAATGCGATTTTGTTTTTATACAAAACTTGCTCTAATGCGATTTTGTTTTTATACAAAAGGGATTATGCTACTTATTGCATACTTAGGACGCTTCAGATTTGACATTTTTCTTCTTTTGCTTGACTGGTTCACCCACACTTGCCTCAGAGGCCGCAGCCTTCTTTGGCTTCTTCACCTTTGCTACATCATCATTACTATTAGGTGTCTCAGCCTTAAGTGAGACGTCTTTTGGCACGCTAGGTGGTGCTGGTAATGGTGTTGGCTCTGACTTGCTTAGAGCTGCTGCAGCAACAGCGTTTTTCACTCTCTTGGCTTCTTTACCACTTGATGCTTTACCATTCGATTCAGTAGTTGTTGCTGCTGTTTTTGGAGTAGAGGCACTAGCGACTGTTTCCGTCTTGGCAGTATTATCGACCTTAGACATTTTAGCCTTCTTGGTCTCTTTATTGGATGGTGTCTCACTCTTTACAGTGGGTTCGAGTGATGTAGCAACAGGTTGTGGTGTTGATTCTATAGTAGACTTGGATCCCTTCACAGCAGGAGCAGCATCGAGTTTGACTTTTTTAGATGATTTCTTTGTCTCTGTATCAGCATCTGCTTCTCGTTTAAGCGTCACTTCTGGTTTTATAGAGGATAGTACTGTAGGACTCGCTACCGAGTCAGCTTCCTTTGATTTTGATGCCTTTATGCCTGATGCCTTGTCCGTTTTACTCTTTTTGGCTGGTTTGGCATCATCTACTAGAGGGCCATTCAGCACGTATCTTGATAAAGAGCGGTGTGTAGCTTCTTCATCTAGATGACAAACTGTCAGTTCCGCTTGTTCTTCCACCTCGTTTTTTTGCTGTTTGTAAAGCACCCACCAGCATCAGCACCAATAGCTTGACATCTCCCACTCAGGTAGTCTTCCAAAGTATCAGGATTATGTTCTCGTCTCTTTAAACCTGCATCCTTGATCTTGTCACCTTCATCAACGAAGAATGTGGGTGTGATGACGGGCGTTGCAGATGAAATCACGAAATATTGTGATATAGGATTTGGTGCTAGATTGAATGGTGAGTCAGACAAGATGTTTTTGGGTTATATCAGTACTGCGAAAAAAACGTGGTACAAATAAGAAGGAATACCTGTAATAAGTGAATCAGCACCGGGTCGAGCCAACATTGGTTTCAAACTCTTCAATTCCAGCATGGACGACTCATCTGCCTGTTTGATAATATAGTCATCTGCTTTTGTAGCACTATCGGCAACAGCAGAAGCTCGTTCTTTGCCCTTTACAGAAACTTTGGTTGAGAATCGAGTTGTGGACGTGCGTTGTGAGGGTGTTGGGCCAATGTCTACGTATTGGTTTTGGAGAGCTGTTATGGGGACCTGTATGGATGAATAAAATACATAGTTCAGTAAGGCTAGTTGCGTGTGAATGCAAAAAGCGACGTTTCTTACACCAGCTGGAAGTCGAAACAGCCAAATCTCAGGCTTTGCTGCGCCGTCTTCGTCACCTTGTAGCTCGTCCATTATATATTTAGGAGGCTCCAAGTCCATTTTCGACGTGTATTTCATGGTTGCGTAGCCTTTGGGAGGTTTGAAGTCTCTGCAACAAAAATATCTGATGTTAGTCTAGCAATCTTTAGACGAAGAGTCCTTTAAGCTTACAGATCATTTTCAACGCGTTCATTTGATGAGGATTCCGAGTCCTCTTTTTCCTCTACAATAGCTCTCTAGTAAGAAAACAAACTTATCAGTCAACTTGAAAAAAAACCGATCAGTGAATTGCGAGACAACAACGTACCTTGTGCTTCTTGGAACTCTTTTCTGCATTAAATGAGGTGGTTGCGGGAGCTGTGCGCTTCTTGGAACTGCTTGGTTGTGATGACATTTTCTCAATCTGTGTGTTGGGATAGTATGTTTGGTGAAGTTCAAAGACGCGACGATGCTGCAACCCATGAAACGAGTACTGAACTTTTTAAATACAGTATTTTTGAGAACATATTTGACATTATTAAGTGATTATGGAAAATTGTGGAATGTGGTTTCAGTGTAGCGAGTAGTGTATCAGGTCTACCTATACTAGGAGCTTCTACTTTGACGGATTAATAATCTGCACCAGCGTAACTATCAGCCCAGCAGTATCCTTTGACTTGCTCTGTCCATCGACTTGTATGTTGATTACACCACTCCATCGTACAGACTCGATACTACCAGGCGCTCCAATGCCCTGAAACGACATGGCAACACCATTTCGAGGACGGAATCCAGCTCGTCGTGCATAATCAAATTCACCAACACGTAATGGAGACCATCCTTCGGGTACAACGGGTTCATGTGGTGCGTCACCTACAAGTCGTTCCAGTTCTGGGAGCACTTCGCTGATGGCGTCTATTTCAAACTTCCATTCGTGCAGTCCTGATTGTGGGGACACTGGAGATGTTGCACTGCCTGTGGATGAAACACTCGGTGTTACGGATGTGACACTGCCAGCTGGTGATATGGTCGGTCGTGTTGAGGTGGGTTGGTGTATGGTTGGTACTGGCTGTGATGATGGATCTCCTGGTGTTGGCACTGATAATGATTTGGACGATAATATTAGGGCGGATATCTTGCTTGTTGGTCCACCATATGAAGCACGACGACTGGATTTGGTAGGAGTAACTATGACTCGATTATGAATTCCGGTTTGTGTTGGTGATGGTATTTGTATCTGGGATCCTTCTATTGATCCCCCAGACGATGATGACGATCCACCAGAGGATCCATTCGAGTCACTAGATAGAGCTGCTACTCGTTGTAATTCTGGAATTACACTTGCAACTACATATTCTTCTGGCTTCTTGACTGCCGGTGGCATGTCGGATGTCATTCGTGCCAAATCAATAACGGCTGTAGCAGCCAATTCGCTTATTCCACCAAAGTTGATTGAAAACCTGCGGGTCGATGTGTTGGTCAGTGGTGCAAACAGTCCATCGTTCGAAACTGGTGGGGTCGGTTCTGATTTCGGACTATAGCTATTAGAGGTTGCCAGAGATACTCGAGAGCTATTCCCAGACTCACCAAAAGTGGAAGATGAGTTTGGTGATAATCCAAAGCGTTTGTGGAAGGGTATACTGAGAGTCGATGATGGTGCTGAAGACGGATTCGATGGTGATGCGTGTCCAATGGTTGGTGGTCGAATAAACTTGTTGACTGGTTGTTTTGTTTGCCAATTGTTTGCCGTCCAGCGGACTTGTGGTGGTTCTACTCCTTTTGCTAGCACTTTGCCTCGTATAACACCATCAGCGCCTACAATCAATTCCGAATGTTTGTTCAAAGAGTTTCTTCGTTCCTGTTTTCCAGAGCTGCCACTAAACCAAGACTTGACATGTTCCGGATGTAGAAATGATAATACGTACTCCACATCGTCGGTTTTTGTCGAATTGCTGGATACTGCAGATAATATCCTTTGGCCATTCGGTCCTGATCCACGACGTACAAGTACACGAACGGTGGTTTCATCTGGGTGGTAGACTCGTGTTCGTTCAGACCCAAAACTGACTGCACGCCGACGAGATGTTTGCGCACATTCCAACGTCATATCCTGTTGCTGTTGAGTAGCAGTAGCAAAGGCTGCATTATTCATTGTCGACATTCGTATCAGCTCGTCCATTTCAACTTCAGCAGGCGATGTAGAGCTTGCATAGCTTCCTCGTCGAACATCTGCTATAGTTGAAGCAGTCATTTCTTGAGAGCTGATGATGCCATACGCGTTAAAAACACCGTCCATAGCAAGTATGCTTGGTTCTCGATTCGGTATAGGTGGTGCGTGTGGGAAGTAGTCGTATGAACCTGTCGGTGAGTCTGATTGTATTTCCAAGCTTGGTGACTGTACAGTCGACGTGTCGTCTAGGTTTTCAGATTCGGAAGAGGCGGCTGTCATGTCGATGTTTGAAGGTGGAGGTGAGTATTTTGTTCCCCTTCCATCTAAAGCCGTCCTTGATAGTTTAGTATTGATGGCATCCTCTGCGGTCAATAAGTCCTTGACTAGCAAGGTTTTCCCAGCGTCAACCCCCATCGTCATAGCAATGTTCTAAATTACATGGGAGAAATAGATTACAAGTGTTAGTTTAACTAATACGGCGGAGTGCACAACCATAGAAAACAACTGGTTAAATGTTCTTACAAAAGGGGACAATTGGGCCAGCAGGCATACACCAGAGAAGTGGCGGATGCTCTAGTACAAGCTAGAAAGCTGGTGATATTTCGTATCCACAAACCGACCCTCGCGATTGAGGATTTGGTGGACGAGTGATTTTCTGGGGAGTCGGATTTTTGGCGACCAGGTGTGATGCCAAAGCGATAGCAACAATGGTCGACGAGCTGCCAATAAACGATACTAGATTTCCGCTTCTTGCACTTTGGAATGTTAAAGGGCACGTCGTTTCTCTCGACACAAGACCGATGGTCAGCCAACCCAAAAGATTCGTCAGTCGTTGATTGGCAGCGCAGCTTTTCCAGTGCCTAGCACCAAGCAAGGCGTTCATCTCTCTTGTAGTCGCTAGAACATCGAGCATCCAATTGCCGTGCCTGTGACGCATAAATTCAGTCAGCACTGTCGTCAGAAAATGTTGGAAGACATCCCACTCACGGATTTCAGTGACCCATTACGCATTGATGCGTCAATTCCAGCAGCAGACCAAGCATTATTTTCTCCTACACGATTTTCGGCTCGTCTCATAGCTTCAATGTCAACTGGACTCGCGAGCAGAAAGAGCGACATGGAATTGACGCATTCGATAAATCCAGATGATACAGTTGATAGTATCGCGATTAAATATGGTGTACAGGTAATTGAACATTTACCTATGTAGTTGACGTCTTTTCGCTTGAGCTTTGAAAGGGATGCATGTAAAGAAGTTGATCGTCTACGGTTGCAAAATCTCACAATTCATTTTTCTCAGCCCTCTGACTTGAAGCGAATAAATAAGATATACGACCCATCACACATCATCCTTCGCTCGTCAGTGGTGATACCCAAGAAAAGCTCCTCAGCGAGTACAAAACCAAGACTAGCTTCTTCAAGTGCCCTTCTAACAAGACTCGAGGATGACGTTCCGGCCATCAGTGAGACGCTTGAAAGCATGGATGTAGCAGCTACCCTATCCACATGTCGAACATACCAGCAACTAGAATCCCTCAAACCATTGACACTTATCGACTCTCCAACATGTCGCGTCGTATTCAGACCCAACATCAATTCCCTGACCGAACTTACCATTGAGTTGACCCCATTGGTCCATTTACTACCGCCGCATGAACAGAAAAGACAAGTAGAACGTGTCAGAGAGTATATTAGAAATGCTCGTGATGCTTGTGAAGCCAGACAGTCGAAGACAACCAACTGGACATTCTGGAGCCAGAAGCCTGTATGGGTTGGATTGGTAAAAGTTGCTGACGCTGAAACGTCGTCTAGCTGGCCGCCATTCTAATTCTCAATAATCATCATGATATTATTCCAGCGCCTTGTTTATAATAAAACAAACTTCAGCATCTCAATATTGCGATGATTAAAGTCGTGCCTTTCCTGCCATAATGTCATTATAGATTTGCGTAGTGTATGGTACATACGTAGATTTCTCCTCTACATGAGGGATTTAGCAAAGCTGAAACTCAGCGTACCAAAAAATCCAAACGACTCACCATCAAAGAAGAACATCCTGTCCTTGATCTTGTTCAAATCAATTCCCTCTGCACGGAGGGTGGTCTTAACTTGCTTAAATGTACCAGTTGTTTGTATCTCTGGTAACATCCTCAAGAACAACGGTATAGCATATTTCGGAAGTTCTTTCACCAAAAATTTTCCCAGTCCAGAAACATCGAATGACGATTCTGTTTGAAGTCCAGCCATACCACAACGACCATCTTTCTGAGGAATTTCAACTCCATATACGTTTGCTTCAATGATTCCTGGATAGCGATCGATGGTTTCACCAATTTCTTGAGTGGAGCAGTTTTCACCCTTCCATCTGAATGTATCCTGCAAAAAAATATCAGCTTCCAAATTTTCGATCGTTGCAAACATAAGACCATGGCACATTACCCCAATTCTGTCCTTGAAATAAGCAAATCCCAAACGATCAAACATCACAATATCACCACTGCGTATCCACGCATCATCCTTCCGAAACGCGTTCCGTAAGATTTTCTTTTCAGTAGCTTCAGGAGCGCCATGGTAGCCTCTAAACAGTCTTCCTTTCAGCGGGTTGATATCCGCAATGATTTCTCCAGCTTCTCCAGGATCGCATTCTATAACAAAGCCGTCTTCTCCTCTGACTGGCTGCTCTGTTTCGTAGTCAAAGCGAATGATTCGCATTCCAGTAAGAAGACGGTATAGTGGACCTAATTTACCTAAGGTGCCTAGTTGACAGTGGTGTTGGGTGTTAGTCCTTGTGCAGACTGAGAGATGGGTCGGATAGGTATTACCATTCGTTTCCTCCTCCGCATTGTAATGAGTTATCAACCCGATTCCATCTGTGGCTCCGTAAACTATCAACGAATATGGCAGTGAGTAATTGACTGTAAAACTTGTCAACAACTTCTCTTACATTCTGCAATAATTGGAATGTTGAACCTGTCTTTAAATTGACCCCATATTTCGGATCTCATTCCATTCCCAATTGCTACTCTCACTTTATGTCCTCGATCCACAGCTGGATCTGGTGGTGTCGCCAGGATGTAGCGAGCAATCTCGCCTATATATTGTATCACTGTGGCCTTGTGCTCAATGCAACTAGTGCGAACGTGGGATGTGGTGAGGAGCGGTTCTCAAAAAGAAACTCGCTTCCAAATTCATCAGTAACGTACTGCTTGAAAAAGTTTCGTGCAGACATCTTTTTGGCGAAAACTAGAATAGAGGTGGTGTGAGATGGAAAGCAAATATAAATGGTTGATTATGGCTTACTGATTGTCAAACCAAGTGAAAACGCGCTCGACATGGCAACATTCCCTAGAAACATGACCCTCGTCAGTAAAGTAGAACTTTGCTGAGAACGACCATCTAACATGAAACTCGCTAAAGACAACCATCCTTACCAGCAGCCGAATGATAGAGCTAAAACGAACAGTTTGAGTGGCGCTATCATGGAAATCACTCTAAGTATAGGTTCAAACTTACTGGCATGGCTGTATAGATTCTGTCATCCTCAAAATACCGTGGAAGGGTCGAAGCAGTGACATTAGAAATCATGATAGAGGAATGACTTATACTGACAGGTTTTGGGTTTCCAGTGGTGCCAGACGCTATGTGAGTGTTTAGCCAAGATTTGACTGAGATAAACGTCATCAGAACATTGAAACACTTACTGTAGATGAACATGGCGAGATCAGTAGGCTTCGCAGCTCTTCGCACTTCCAAAGGCAGCCGTTCTGATGCAAACGGTAGCACATCTGCCAGGCAGCATCCAGTTGTCTAGAAAACTTGGCCCATCAGTATTACAAAGGAGTGATGGTCATTCCGTGACAGATTCTCTCACCCATTGAACGTTCTTGAAATCATCACCCATACAAACAAAGCGAGCCGATAATTCACTCGAGACTGCTTTGATGGGCTCTGAAAGCGACGTTCCAAATATGATTAAATCTCCAGTTGCCACTTTCAAACAATGTATAAGGGCGGCAGCGCGCAGGTTATTATTTATGGCAGCAACACAGCAGCCAATTTTGAGAACACCAAGATATGTAACGACATAGTCTAAGAACTCAGTTGAATGTAAGTTGCAAGTATGCAACAACAAAAGGACTAGAAACACTGCTCTTAATCTCACCAATAGAGTTTTCGAAGATCAACGGTATGATAGACAGAGGCTTTACACCTTGACCTAGCAGCCAGCGTGACATCTGATCTACGAGTTGCATCTTAGAGCCACTCATGAAAGAATTCGAAAGTAATACAGACGTACTTGATAAGGCATCGAGCTCTCCATATGTCAGAGCACGGCCTGTCTCCGCCTCGACAATAGCTTGACGATGAGGTACTCGATCAGCGGATTCGTAGAACGTGTCGACCCAATTGCCTTCCTTGGCCACAATCTCTGCAACCCTAGACAATAGGATTAGTCAAAACAAAGTTCAATTATGCACAATTCAGATCTTTTTGATTTTATTCACATCCGAATGTATTGTAGAGAGATGCAGCAAACCGAAACAAATCGTGGACCAGATGCATAACATGCCTGCGTGATCCCGGTTGGCAACGAATGAAGAAATCCAAATCGCTATCCAGTCCAAGACTTTGCTCCAGGAATGCTACTGGATCCGTTGCGGATGATGCTTTCACATTCCTGACTGGCGAAATCACATTTGGTCTGAGTTTGCGAACTTCGTAAGGTGAAACCGTTGGATCCCAAGCGTTTGGAATAAAGTTAGCCATTCCCGAGTGCGTTTAAAGCTACTGAGCGCACAGTGAAATCAGTCTGGTTCAAGCCGGACGTTGCAAGCCCTTCTTGAAGTCACGAACACAAAAATTGCGAATTTCATGGGGAGAACGAAACCAGCCATTCCGTAATGAGCCTAGGATTCGAGGCCCGTAATCGATTCAAAAATATGCATTTTGTATAAGTTATTCGCTTCTTTGATAGAGCGATCGTCAGAAAATTCAGAAGAAAACGCGTACTGAATGATTAAGCAAAATCATAGACAAAAAACAGCACATTTCTTAAAAACCAACGGTCATCTCTATGTAGGCATTAGGTATACTGATACTTGAGCAACTGATCGAAAAGGAGCAGTTTTGGTGACGAAAAGAAGATTTGGTCTTCGCGCAGCAGATTTTTTTCAGAGGGTCATTTTGGTTGCAAACACGAAAGTCCAGGGCTGAAACCGTTTACATCCACGTAGAGCGGTTGCAAAACATGTCGACGCCGGTAGCGGAAAATGCCTTGGAAAAGGCACGTCGACTCCGTAAAGAGATGCGTCAAAACTCGTCAGTTATGATGGATTACGAAACCGAATTAGCAAATCAACGAGAACAAAACCGCAAGCAACGTGCCGCAGAGCGTGAAGTGGAGCTAGAATTAGAGGAAAGGAGAACTAGATCGTCGGTACTACGACGGGCTGCCTCGGATGTTGCCAGTTCAAGTATCAGATCGTCAGTCACGAGTAATATTCCAAATGGATTGATTAGCAGCAGCACACCTCACGATGAGTTGAGAAGGCTTGAAGAAGAATCTATATTGAGGATCAAGAAACGTGCAAATCAGCTGGAAGAGGAACGAGAGAAATTGGAACAAGAGCTGCGACGTGGATATGAATTGGGACAAAAGATTGAGAGAATAATACGATCCAAGGTAAGCGCGAGTGTGATGTACAGTATATAAATACTATAATCAGTGATGGTAGCTCGGACAAGCATTTGAAACAGTAGAGGTTGATAAGTGGCTGGCTCACCCAAGAGGGGTTGTACAGTACGTTAAAGAAAAGAAAGTGGACTACTCTCAACCTGAACGGTGTTTAAAAAACACTGTGCAGCAGTTCGAAGAGCATAAATCGTGGATCAGCAAGTAGGAGATAGGTTGCAATGTTGGGCCAGTTGCGGCGGCAACAGTCACTGGCTCCCTTCAGAGCACATGAAGCTTCTGATGATAAAGCAGCAACATCAAACAGAAAATCATTGGACTTTAGCTTGACGACTAGACCGACACTGAATGCAGATGCAGTTAACAATGCTGCAACTCCAGCAAATGTCAGCTCCGATAGTACTAGTCAGACGGGTGATACTGGAGGATTTAGCTCATACTTTAGAAGTGCCTTTCAAATGTTGTCCGATGCTACCACGTCGGCCTCTACTGTTGCATCATCATATGCTGACTCTCTTCGCAAACAGTATTCCAGGCCAAAGAAATATGTGCTGCAGTCGCCAGACTTTTATGGCGCAGACTTTACGTCGGCTAGCAACCCTGTCGATGGCGAACTCCTAGAAGAGCTAGAAAAGAGAGGAGATATGAATGATCGAGATGCCAAGGAACGTGAAAAGGTCTTTTCCGATAATGGTAGACTGTTTTTACGGGCTCTAGACAACTTGGCCAAACTACGCAGTCGAGTTACTGGACACTCAGAGTCAGAATCACTTTCTACCTTTGCTGATGCTATAGAAAAGGAGTAAGTGCGAGCACTAGCCTGACCATGGTGTTTTGAAAGCGGTGGCTGCACTTTTTTTAGCTGCCAACAACTCACACCCAATCCTTTTAGCTCCACACTACCACGATTACCCGCAGCTCTCATCAAAACAACGAAAGAAGGTGCAGAATCGTCCAATAAATCACAGAAAAAGCAAACAGAGTTCGCTCAAGAACGTATACCCATGATGGACTTTTCAGAAACCTTTTCCGCAGACCTGCCAGACTCTCCAGGAGTCTCTGTATGGCGCATAGAACGTCTCAAACCACATATACTAGAATTACCACGTGGTCGTGGTCTGTTTTGTGAAGGAGATGCATACCTCGTCATGATGTCGTATCGAAATGAAGATAGTGGTGCTTTAGATCATCAGATATTCACATGGGTTGGTGCTTCCGCTGAATTAGATAAAAAGTTTTGTGCTGCCATGTACTCTGTTGGGTTAAGGAATCTGGTTGGTGCTGTAGGGCGTGTTGAACATGAGGTGAGCAAAAAAAGCTATGTCCTACGGTATGCTATTACAATATCGGTATCATGTGCTGATTCATTCCATTGCAGATATCTCATGAAGAATCACCAGAATTCCTGGGCTTGTTCACGACTATAGAATATGATGCAGTAGATATGGCTACAGAACCAGGCCTGTCACCTGTTGAAGAAAGGACGTATCCATTACGATTATACAAGTTATTTGGAGGTCGTGAGGCCAAAATTCGACTGGTACATTCGACATTCGACGCTTCGAATTGGCTTTTTAGCTCATCTCATTTTTAACAGGTATCACCATCATCCGCGTCTCTGGAATCAACTGCAGTTCTAGTATTGGACTGGGGAATGGAAATATTTGTGTGGACTGGATCAAAGTCTAAAGTGCAGCATCAGACCGTAGCCAAAATGTTGGCTCGTAGAATCAACAATTTGGAGAGGACGAGGAATGCGATCTTGGAAGAGCTAGGCAAGCAACACTGCAGTTCTTATCAACTCTTTTGTCTCCTAACGATCCTCCAACAATGTTTAACATAGTTGAAGGACAAGAGAATGCAAGATTCTTTGAACTTCTTGGAGGTCCTCCTGTGCATGCAGCCAAACCAGGTAGGCTTGGAAAATATTTAGCAAAAAATTCTGAAATTCACGCGTGTAATTTCCTCATCATCAGATCTCGACTCTGTGATTGCTGAACGAGAATTCCGAGACGCTGCTGAATCCAATCCAACAATGTATCGCGTCGAACCCAAATCGTTGAGTGATCAAGTTGATATGAATGACTTGCTGGTTACAGGTGGTACTTTGAAACGCATCATGCTTCAATCAGAAGGATGTTATGTTATTGATACCGCTGTCGAGTTGTTCTTATGGATTGGAAGACATTCTAGTCTGGATACGAAACAAGTGTCGAATGAATTTCTTGCTGTAAGCAGTGGCTGGGTTACTTTGCTCTTTTTCTGGTTCCTTGTCGATATCTCATATTCCATGTGTTTTTAGCGTGTTGTACCTGTACAGCCTAGGCCAAAATGGATGGGTTTCAACAGGATGGCAGAAGGAGAAGAATCGGAAGTGTTTAAGCTCATGTTTAGAGATTGGGATGAACATGCATCTGAAGTAAACTGGCAGGATGTCAAGTCAGGTACCAGCATAGCGTTTTTTGTGCTTCTGATCTGATTTCGGTAAAGCTAACGAAATCTTCAACACAGGAAACGCGGACTTGAAGAAACGATCCGTAGCTCCTTCACTTGGAGGCATGCGAGTAGACGTAAGGGCACTATACCAACCACCAGCCACATTCGACGTTCAAACTCGTGCTATAGAAGAGCTGTGCTCTCATGCAAACCGTCTGTTGCTATCCTTCTCCTCCTTTATATATTCCCGTGGTCGATTTGTACAGCTACCAGCAGAAGAACGTGGACATTTCTTTGCTGGTGATGCATATGTCTTTTTGTGTGTGTACCGTCTAGAAGAAGAAGGAGAACACAAGGAACGTGAAAAGAAACGACAAGAAGCTGCTACTACTAGTGGTACCAACACTCCTCCATCAGGTCGAACGTCTGTATCATCTGCATCTAAAGACTCCGTAAATCCGAAAGACGAAAGTAGTGCTGCTTCTGCTTTATCTCCAGTGGAGCCTGCCATGCCGAATGTAGAAGCTGTAGTATACTTTTGGCAAGGAGACAAATCCAGTAAACTAGCCTACTCGACCTTTTTATTCAAGACACAATTGGAAATGGAGGACCTGATGAAGGAAATGTACAAGTGTCCAGTCAAAGTAGTACATCTCGAACAAGGCCGTGAACCCATAGCATTACTAGCACATTTAGATAACATGTGTGTGTATCATCGAGGATCACGCAAGGACTGGTTGGAGCAACGAGCTGCATCGGCCGGAAATGATGCACCAGTCAATATCTTTTCAGCATCACAGGAACCAGCAGTTATGTGGCAGATCCGAACAGATTTAAGGTATAAAACGACACGAGCTATACAAGTAACTGCCAAAGCCACGTCACTCGTCACTCGAGACTGCTTCTTTATACAACTCCGTGATCCAACACAAACCTCATATCTATGGGCCGGCAAGGGTGCATCCAAGGATGAAGTGAAGCGAGCACATAATATAATACGTAAAATATTAGGTACTGGATCACCATCACCACTACCTTCGCTCCTTGGTAATCCCGTATCACCGCCCCTGTCTTCATTGTCTCCATTAAGTGCACCCGTTTCATCATCACACAACTCGTTACGTGGAGCATTGACTGCCCTAACATCATCGATATGGATGCCTGGAGCAGGATCAGCCAATCTCGTAAACGGATCATTTTACAGACAGGTGGATGAAAGGCTTGAGCCTCGTGCCTTTTGGGATGTATTAGGTGGTAAACAACCATATTCTGCTGGCTCTGAATATTATTATGCACCAGTACCCAGAGTATTACGATGCTCGTGCTCTCGAGGCTACTTTTTAGTAGAAGAAGTCTACCACTTCCAACAATCTGATTTACGGTCGGATACATGCTGTATAATAGATCCTGGATCTGCCAAGTTGTATGTATGGGTTGGCTCTGATACATCCGATGTCGTACGTAAACTAGCACGTAAATCCGTTGAAGTATGGCTAGATAATCTGGATGATGGGCGTATGATGGCTCCAGATGGTGGTGTCATGTATGGAATACCTGAAGCCATAACCAACAAATTCTCGCGGGATACTGTTTTTGCTAATGATCCCAAAACTCGTCGCCAACACTCGGAATCTATATCATCCGCCACTCGCACTGCCATACTACGTAGAATGAAGTCACGAGTTACTGGATTGAGGAATGAAGGAGATGTATTGTTTATAAGTCAAGGTGATGAGCCTATAGAGTTTATTGCCTACTTTCATGGTTGGGATGCTGAGCTGTGGAAAAAGGTCGCCAACCCGACGAATGCCTTTTTAAGGGAGGAGACTGCCAAGAAACTGGAATACCAAACTCAGAAAGCCGAGGATGATAAATTGAAACGTGAAGTGGAGGAGTCTGAAGCTAGATTACAGCAGAAGCTTCAAGTTGAAGAAGAGGAGATTAGGAAACTCAGTCCACCGGCATCACCCCACTCGTCAAGGAATTCAGTTGCTGTCACGTAGATATGCTTAGTAGTTATAAGTAGTAGTATTAGTGTCTTTTTGTCTTGTATATTAATCACGCTCTGTAAACGACCCATAATCTTTTTTGCATCATACACCTAGTAATGAGCCTCAAAAGACGTGCCTTTCAACGAGAGCGACGCGATTACTCTAGCGTTTGGTAGGAAATGACACCGGTTGACAGAGCTATTCTGCGAATCAACCCCAACCCGTTTTGTTCGAAAATGTGAGACAAGAAAAGTATAGCACTCCTCCCAACATTTTTGTTGTGTTGAAGGAGATATTTTTCAAACACACTTTGACAGCAACGTTTACAATTGCTCAACGAAAAGAAACTGGCCATTCTATAGATAATTATTCCCAAAATGCAGTCAAATCCAATTGCAATCCAAAACTATACCTCCCAGCTTGAAACGCCCAGCAAACCATCAACCGCAAACAGTTTTCACAGCAACAGTGGCAGCTTCCTAGGCGCTGCAGAAAAGGGAATGTTTGCCTTTGATGATCTACCGGGAACTCCAGAGCTGATCCAACGCAAACCACGACATCTTATCCACGAGATTGAAGTTGTTTCTTCACCGTCTACTGATTCTTCAATGGCCAGCTCGTTGAATAGTAATGGTGGTGTTCCAGCGTATATACCAAACTCCGTCGATGAGAGAGACTTTAATATCCACCAGGTTACTAATAATGGGAGGGACAGAGAGTTTTTTAAGAGGATGCAGAGTGCTGGGTATAAGATAAGAAGGGTTAGAGAGGATGGGGCGTGTTTGTTTAGAGCTGTTTGTAAGTTGGCTTCATTGGATTGTGTTTTTGACAGTTGGTGCTTTGTACTTGCGTGTATGTTATTGACAGTATAACACTTTACTGATGTGTATCTGTTTTGTAGCGGATCAACTATTCGCGACTGAAGAAAGGCACTTGGAAGTCAGGAAGGCTTGTATGGACTACCTGGTACGAACGACCGGTTATAGTCAATGTGTCGCTTCAATCGCTAATTTCCCAATCATAGGAGGCACACGAAGATACATACTGTGCTTTCCTTACGGACTCTGAGAGTTACGCCGACTACATACGACGTAAACGAGGACCAAACTGTTTTGGTAATGCTCTCGAACTGCAAGCAATCGCTGAAGTTTACTCCTGTTCCATTGATATTTTTGAAGACAATACTGGCAAGTCAAATGTTGGTTGCAGTTTCAACCCGTTCGTTGGATCTCACATTCACAATCCAAAATAAAACAGTTCCATATTCAATCAGCCCGTTTGTTGCTATACCTGCCGACGCAACGAGAATACGACTTTCATACCATAGAGGAATCCACTATAATAGCGTAGTGGAGAACGATGGAACTGCTTCAATACCGTCACTGAATCCTGGATCACTACTTACTAGTAATATGAATGACGACGAGTTTATGAGAATGCAGCAGGCAATGCTTGAATCCATCACCAAGGAGACAGCAGAGAAATCAAACACGGACAATACGACTGAGGAGCATTTTATGTTATTATAGAGGATTTATAAAGTACAATTGGACACATAGAAACTAATAGAATTTCAATAATATACCAATTTATAAAGAAGACGTGCCGCATTCGAATGACTTGTAAAAATGTGTGATAGTTATTGCAGCGATAGTACCTGATCTGAGGAGCTAGCTACTTCAAGAAGCCTGATGTATTCTCCTGAGATGATACAACAGGTTTCGAGCAAAGATAGCAAGTACGACACAAAACGGATGGCATGTGATTATGGTTCTTGCCTTTTTTGTTTGTTCCACACAGCCCATGGACGTTTGCTGGACGCAAATCAAACACGGGGCACAAGCATTAAACCAAACCACAACTTCCATTCACTCAATAATCTTGCCTCGTATATCTTCAACTCACTCAACCTTCAATCAAAGCTCCTGAATCATGAGTACTTCGGTCCACCAAGCATCTGTAATGAGTGACAAGAAGGCAGTTTCCCAAGAGTCATTTGATAAGGCAGCTGCTGAGATAGGCCATAAAGATGGTGCCAAGGCAATGGCTGAATACCAACATAGTGATGAACAGTTACATTACCTGGTATTTGTTGTCATGCACTATTGATTTCGTGATGGGCATGAAGCTGACTAGTTACCCCGGTGTTTTTCTCATCTAGGATTCAACTGGTGAAAATGACGAATATAAACCACCTCAAGTAAGTCTTATTTGATGCATCCCCTGTCTTTTATGGGGGTGAACTGTTTCTAAGGCCACTTGTGTCGCCGTTCTCGTTACGACCATGTGACAATTTGGATCACTTACTAACGTATCTTTGTCACACTAGTTCTTCCCAAGAACATCAACCAACTCTTCCATGAACTCTTCTTCATCGAAGAAATCTCGTACCGAGAAAATCGTCGACTCGGTCAAGGAAGCGGCCAAGAAGTTCTGTAAGCTTCTTGTTTTGATGTACCTTTTTTAGATCTCGTTTCTGCTCGCTAAACAAATCTCTATGTTTACTTTATAGTTTAAACCAGTCTGCTTCAATCTCGGAACGACTCTGAAATAGTCAAGTAGTTTGTCCGGCATGTCTTGCTTTTCGATTTACAACACATGTACTTAAATTGCTTTGAAGATTAACGCTATAATGTAGTAAAACAATGTTCACCAATGTTGTAAGCGTTTCACATTGTTTGATCCTTCGATGACCGCACAGAGCTACCTTAATGTTTTGTTGAGTTCAAATGTTCAGCCAAACGAAAGAGATGCTAGAAGGAAGGGGGTATGTTACGTGTTTGATATATTCATGGCAGAAATGCACGTGTCAGCCTTCCAAGTCAACTGGTTTCTGTCGTCGCAACAGCATTAATTCGAATTCACCATGACTGTGTTAAAGATTCCTTAAACTTGTTGTATATTAGTTCTTGCCACCCTTCTACCAGGAATTCAAGTCGTCTAAAATGCCGAAATATGGAAAAGATGGGCTAATGTGATTGCTGGGAATGTCTATGATTTGGAAGGCATTGCTGTCACGGATACTCCATTTTTCCAAATGCCGCATACCGCAAACGCCAGGAACCTCTCAGTCAACTTCCAATTGAAAGATACGATATACTCTACGTATGTGTATTGGCACGTAATCACGATCTGAAACACAAGAATGGTCGACCAATCGTTGGCCTATTGTCCAAATATCCGAATAGGCTCCAAACGAGCATTCATTCAAATCAGGACTATTTGAGGAGCTAGCTAGTCACGTCCTGCATTGCCGGCATGGTATATATCGGATGGCGTCTCCTCTCTGGGTCGAAACGAGGCTCTATGTTAGATTCCACTCGTCGACTATTCCCAACACCTACCACAATCACTCCTACTCAAGTGGATTATCAATGTTTCGTTTGCTGTTGCTGCTCTGTCATAGTGTACATTGCAACATCTGAAACCTTGCACTCACACCATCTCATCTTTGTTCCGTATAGACTTCAAGTCTGAAGACCTCAAGTCTTATCAAGATTAATCTCTTAAGTTCCACAGTAGCCTCTGAGCCTCGGCTCATGCCAATTGTGGTTGGGCACCTTGGCCTTTGGACGAGAACAGAACGTACAGCAAGAACTTGAGAATTTGGACCTTGCACTTCCAGTCCCGAGGGTACGGGAAACCTCAAGAAAGGAATCGTTCGCACGAGACGCCACTACAGGCAGTGGATTTCAACTGTCACATCGTGCTCATCAACTATACTACTCCATCACTACCGAGAAGGAAGTTGCCACGCAAGTGGTTGGTGTTTTTGGGAGGAGGCCAAGCACTGGAAATCTTTTGGAATGTTTTGTTCTTTTGACCCTTTGTTATCAATGTTTTCATCTAGACATATCTAACAACATTGTCGTTAATGTTGCCATAGGTCCGGTCCCAAGCCCGGTCGAGAAAAACAGAGGGCCTATTTCATGAACAACTTTTGCACTGCTAGGTTCATTCTCAATTTGGCACCTCCCTCCGTTGGAAATGCTATCGCGACTTCAACCACGAGCCAACACACAGTCATCGGTTAAGGCTTCCTTTCGCTGAAATGCTTTGTACCTTGTAATATGCACAGAATACCTACACTGCCAAATAAACAACTGTCACTTTCCATCAATGATCTGTAATGTTTACTGATACTGAATTCAAATGGTTTTAGGGGAGTTTAATAGTTATTCTACAGGTATCACACCGACACTGGCAATCCTAAGACCAGAAGATAATAGTGTAGCGGCCTATCAGCACAGATTCGGGGTTAGTGCGAAATGAAAGGCACTAGCATTTCCAACAAGCATGATCTGACAAACACAAGTACATACCATTGGCCAACGCCTCGAGATCCTATTCAAGAACTGCATACAAGACTGGAAGGCCTCAATAGACCTCTTTTCAACATTACGTGATGAACTGGTTGAATCGGCAACACTAGACGGTGACTCCTGACAGTCGAGATCATGGTCACTATCAACATCCCCGAATCTGAGTTTTCAAAAAGTGCGACGGTTTAGAAATAGTCCCTATTCTTGCCAACCAAAGCAGATCGCATTGTAGCTATTCTTACTTGCTGATTCCAGCAACTAGCGTATGATGCAGTCCAGCTTGAAATGCACCATATGATTCCATCGGACTGACAACTTTCACGAGTTCATCTGGTATAGCCAACAGGAGACTGACCACGTTATGAGCAGCAGCGGTGCCAGAGACAAACGATGGATGGCTGAGGAGGTTCTGCATGGCAGGTAGATTGCGAGCGAATTGAAGCACTACGGGTCGATGTAGGAGTACATGACAAGTCCAATACAGGATATGTAAACCTATGGGGTAAAGAAGGTCAATCAAGAATTCCATCACAAAATCCAAGTTGCTGAGTAACTTACAATGAGTCTCGATTGAATAACGTCCAGATCCATCCTTTTCTGTAATCCATGTTTCTGCTGGAGGCGTTGGTTCTACAATCCACTCTGACGGTAACAGACTTCTCCACTTCTCCAAATCAGCTACATACTCCGTCATTTGCTTTTGCATCTCCTCTATAGGTAATCCTACATCGGTAACTATTTTAGATGTATTTATTATACGAGTCCAGATAAACCAAAGGTCAATGCGATGAGCCAATGGATCATATACTGGATCTAGAGCCTTTGCGATAAAGTTTTGGCTGGGTGGATCAAAGGAATTCAAGTCCGTGGCATTGAGGTAGACGATATCTGGAAGCGGTTTCTTGACATTGTTTTTGACAACATTCAGCTGGTGTGGGCGATCCATAAACATGGCCAAGAATTTATCCATGATCACAGAGTAGTACCATACTCGACGCCTTGTCTCGGCCTCTACGAAGGTAAACCTTCGTTGATGGAAGGCAAAGTCATCAGGATCAACGTCGAGCTTGAGTACCATGCACTAACGGGCAAAAAAGGAGAATCAGAATGGTGCATAAGCAGAGAATGGGAAAGCTTTTTCAACTTACAGCTCGAAAAGCAAGCCCTGAAAGTTGCCAGCCAGTTGAAAGCCTGGCGATGTCCGCGTTTGCTAGAAACGAAATCGTTGAATTAGAACAAGGCCGACCTGGAACCACCGTGAACTGTCTACTGGCTGAGCAGTTGACTTACATGCATTAAAGACAGCACAGAAAAAGGTTGCCTGAATCAATTCTATAGTAGGTGCTTCGATGCTCTGGAGGACCCAAGTTCGTGCGGTATTCAGAAACTGTTCACAGTTTAGTCCTTCGAGCCCTTCCTCTGGTCCTTCAGTTTCCAAGTACCTCAATTCGACAGCACACATGGCAGCCAGTAATCCTTTTGGCTTTGATGCGAAATTGCTCACAAACGATGGTGGATGTATGTATAAGACAGGATTGAAGAACCTCACACGATAAAAGAATCGTTCAATGAGAGTCCTAGTTGTTAGGATATGGACTGTTAGGACACAAAGCAAGTCTCAGAGCATTCACATGTTTGTTTTGACGGCAATCCACCCGTGACCACATACTTGAGCACAAATGGATGAAGACGAAACGGATCACCCTGACAATCTTCATTTATATAAGTAACAGGCTTCTCACGTATTTCAATGGGAGTAATAGGCGGTATTTCGAGAGCATTGACAAGAGACCCCTGAAACAAATCAATCAGGCTCGGTGCAGCAACAGGTGCGTTAGGAATATCCCATGGAGCTAGCGGATACATCGGTACTGTAGGTTGCAGCAATGACGACAGATCAACTGCTGGGTTGCTGCTTGCAGATCCATTGACAGGGGAAGCTAAGGTCTGATCGGTAAACAGAGCTCCATTCCTTGCCGACTCATTGACAGTGACTTTGGCAACAGTCACGGTAGTTGATGCTGATGATGACGAAGCTGATGAAGTACTGTTGCGAATTCGTTTGGCGACGTCTGCTTTTGTCTCTTGCAAGAAATCTCGAGATAACGATGCCAGCCCTTCCTGAGCTTGTTGCGTGGTCAATCTTCCTTCAAGGATTGGCTTGACAAGTTCCTCTATGCGATGCAAACGAACCTAGAAAACAGGGGTGGAGATCAGCAAACTCGAAAGAAAAGTGATCTGATGTAGATTTAGACAGGAGTCTCAAGTTTTACTTCTAGTTTGTCGACAAATCCTCTTCGCTTCTTGCGCCTAGTACTACTTGAATTAGCGTTTCCGCCCTATACGATCCAGTTTAGTACACGATGTTGGATTGTCAAATGCATCAAAATCATCCGCAAAGAGACCAAACTCAAGCAAAACACGTACCGAGTCGTCCTCGTCATCGTGGAATGCGTCATCGTCATCCTGATATACAGGCTCCTGCTTCCTCTTTGGCATCTTTGCAAGAGTTTGTCTATCTTTGATTTCACAGCAAGCAGCAACTGCCTATTGGTCGTTGACACGTCAGCCGAAATGAAATCAGTTTCGGAAGGAAACGGGGTCCAAGAGCAAAGCTATCGGAATATCAATATATCACGCACTAACAACACGTTATTATACTCTCTCGTACGTGAAGCTCAAATCCCGCAAATCCCTCTGTTTCTTGTCACAAAGTTGAGTAGTGCCTTTTACAGCTACAACATGGAAGGGCAATCAGCTGCTTCAGATTCCACAATAGTACGAGAAGATTTCACATTCTTACCATTGCTGCATCAAGTGCTCAGCGCCTATGGAGATCGTGCAACACACCCAGAACAAATCAAACAGCTGGTACGAATCCATGCTTCTATTAATGAATGTACAACATGCGTTAACTCATTTTACGTGTAATCGTAGGCTCTGGCTCTGAAAACACGCTTTGCACGGGCTAACGAGGTGGCATCAACTGCAACGAATCTGGACATGTCGAGAGCAACGCAGCAACAGTCATATCAAGCTTCTCTGAGGATATTAGAAGAGAAAAGGTGACATGACTTTTTGAAGAAATCAAGTCTGCAGAGTCGCTAAGTTGGGAGTTGCTAACTTTGATATTACGCACAGGAAGCAACTTCAGAAATACGTCGACCTTGTCGCTGAAATTTAGACCTCAAACATGGCAGACCTTCATACGGGAAGCTTGACGGGGCTGAATAAAACTTGGAGCGGTCAATGGTCCATATATATACCTTGTGCAAAGAACATGTTTATAACGTGCAAAAAGACATATACAAAGCTTTTAGGATCTAAATACAGTGGGTATCATTATTATTGCTCTATGCAGTTGACAGGGTATCCTTTATTTACTATATCTAGTCTTCATTCGTGTTGGGGAAGGGCGAAGTGGATGCTCAGCAGAAGACTTTCGTTTTCTGGTCATAATAACGGGAACAGGAGGTGGCGGCGGCGGTGATGGTGGCAATACGACGCTTTCATCTGCCGTATCATCTTCCTGCTGTGACTCTTCCGCGTCATCATCAATACCTTCTTCCTCTGCAGCATTGTCGTCACTGACTTCTTCAGCCTCTTCGCCATCATTGTCACCTTCTTCATCAGTACCATTATTATCTTCCTCCGCTTCACCATCATTATCGTCTTGCTCAACTTCAACATCACCTTCCTCCATATCTATATCCTCCTCATCTGCATCGGGTTCCTGCTGAGAGACGACCGTTCCTCGTTTACAGCCTTTCAAGTTGAGTATTTTCCTACACCACTCTAATCTCAGCTTCCAGTTCCTAAAGTGGTTGTTCATAAAGTTTAACAAACGACGGACACGTCATCATTGGACAAATCAAATGCATCTTCAGCAGGTTAGCACAACCGCACTTACCCGTGTTGAGGCATACGTGCTTCAATATCATCAAGACTCTTCCATGCAGGTTCAATAAATTCTGGCTTTGGTTTGACACATCCTTCAACAATCGAAGACCAAAGTCGCTCCAACGTTCCTAAACAAGTGGTCTCTAGTCAGCCCTCGTCTTTCGAAGACGAAAAAGGTACTTCTTTTCACTATGCCTTGAGTCAAATCCCGCATATGAACAACCCCATTCCGATTCTCTTTCGGATGTGTCGATCGAGGACGTAAATGCGCTACCAGGAGCAACCCACCACCTTCTGGATCAATACTAGGACTCGAGAAATGACTAAATAGTATCTGAGTTCGTGGATGCGACACTGGGTGTGCTGCATTGTTTGCGATCGTTCCTGGTATCTTTCCACCCGATTGATGTGGTAATATTATAGTTACAGGTGTTTCAGGCTTGACTTCTTCATCGGCTATAGAAGATAATATAGAAGATTCGGGCGATGCGGGATTGTCAATGTCATCGTCACGATCAGTCACCTAATAAATACAACGTGTCAACGTGTCGTTCGACCTGCATTCGACCCTCACGGCTCGTACAGCCCGACAAAGTGATTTGATCAATCAAACGAATGACGTACTTGAGCTTCAGTATATGTAGTCGTAGTGTTTGTAGTATCAGACGGCAGATCGAGTTCCAAACCTCCCAAGATCTCTCCAAATGCAGTACCCCCACCAATGTCCTGCTGCTGAAGACGATCTCGATCTTGACGATTTAGAAAGTCCTTTAGTATCATTTGCATATCTAGAGGCATATCATCGTCCTGTTCGTCAACTTCGAAATTGAAGCCGTTGGCTCTGCCCAATGTCCGTGCCAATGCGACTATATCTTCACTCAATTCGACATCGTATAGACTTGGACCAGCGTGGATGTATGGATTTTCCATATAGGAATGTCGGTGGATGTGTCTTGTCGATGTTTAGATTTGTCGTTTGATTTGGAGTTTCTGAAGATTTGACAATCTGCGAGTTAGTTTCCGCGTCACGAGGCAGTCTGTCAAGTCACGCTACAGTTTCACTTACCTTCATATATCAATCGAATCAACTAGAATTGTTACTTCCGGCTTATTTTTGGATGAGATGCTGTCTGCGATGCTGCGAGAAACCAAAAGGGGTCGAAAGATTGTATGTAGAAAACCAAGATCAAATAACGCGAACTTCGTGTTTACTGATGAAGATATATCATTATTGTATTTGCTGTATCATCCACATCGTGTGATTATCTATAAACCCGTCTTCTTCCCAAGTCGAGAATGGGTGTTTATCTATAGAATCCATCATCTTTCCAAGTCGACAAAGGTATGATTATCTTACTATCTATAAAACCCATCATCTTCCCAAGACGATGACTTGTTCTTCGTCTCCTTAGTTTTCTCCGTGTCCCACTTCTTCAGCTCCATAACAATATCGTCGACCCACCTATTTGAAATCATCATTAGTCTTGACGACTGTCGACTTTGTTCAACTTGTACCAAAAGCGACAATAATCTTACTCCTTGGTACCACGTTTGCCTCTAATCTTGACTCCACGCAATTCAAGAACAATATTACTCAAAACTCCAGAGGCCCAATTCTCTGCAGTACGCGACTTGTTCTTGTGCATCATATCTTCCCTCTTCTCCTCCGGAAGTGCATGCCATGCTCGAATGGTTGTCAATCTATTCTCTAGCTTTGAGATAAGATCACGTATAGTTGCATCACAGTCATGATACAACGCCACAGAATGCGACCAAGGGTATCCATCGTCCTTCAAGAGAGCGGAGAGAAGGTCTGATATCCAGAGCTCGGGGCGAGCGCCAAACAAGTATCTTAGATGGCCTTTATATGTATATCCGCTTTGAGCGGTTGATAACAGAACGTCAAGACCATCATCTAGCAGCTGGATTAGTGGTTTGCCGCGACCGGGTGGACATACATTCAGCTAGTGGAGGGAATGTGTTTTTAGTACACACAGAGATGCGAATGGCAAACCAAACTTACAACAGCCTTTCGCAAGATTTGCCGACGAGCAGCGGGGAAAATCCACTCAATATCGCGATGTCCATATGCTGCGCCAAATGCCAATGGGTTTAGCAGAGTCTCTGTCATATAAACAGCAACAATCTCCCATGTATCGTTATATCCATATTTTATACGAATAAAATATTCCTGCCCGTAAACCTGGAAGGAGACTCTCCGTGACGACTGAGGTCTTTCAGGCACTCCCATAGCGGCTCCTGGATGTGGACCGTATACAGTCACATCTGATGGGAAGAGTGCAAGTAACGGCCTCACCAACGTGGCAGTCGGTCCTGTAAACACAGCTTCAGTCCACGGCGGGCCTACAAATCCATTGGCAGTAGCAGCGGCATTATTATTGTTATTAGTCTGACCATTAGCTGTGATTGCAGGCGGCGTTCTAACACTAGCTCGTAAACTCGATCGTCGTAATGGAAGTGGTTGTCCCTTGGCAACTCTGAATTTAGTCACCAAGACACCATCTTCATTCTTCCATCGCTCTACAGCTTGCAACAATATCCCTAGTGGGTACGATTCATCTCTCCACATTCGTACAGCGTTAGGATCTAAATGAAACGAGAGACAGTTGGGCTTGACACACCAAACCTGGATGCGGATCTAAGAGAGCGAACAAACCTGTAACTCGAAAGGATAGACGAAACTTGGACGCTCGTAAAGGACTCAATAAAGAGTTTGAGACAGCATGCCAGGCTCGATTCAGTGGAGCTAAAGTAATAAACGTGAGCACACGAAGCGACAACAGAGGCAGATTGATAGAGTTCCCAAGATTTTCGCGTCATACCTAAACGAGCTATCTCGGCTGTGTTCAAGCTGGATACCATCAGAGTTCTCACAATGACGATTGTGGTAAAAACTTGGTTTGCGATGAATGGATTGACCTCCTTCTTCTTCTATAGACGCAGCATTGTTGGTTAAGCGTAGTTAGCAATCAGATATCATTTGAGACTTGGCATTTCTTTTCGGGTGGTTGGTTTCTTCGCTCGATATTGATCAAACAAGCTTCAACAGTACGTTCAAAAAGCAACCATTGCTCAAGATAGAAAACACACACTACCTTTGTAGCATCATCTTCCTCCACCTTCTTTGGAGCCGGTCCAGCCTTCCTCTTGCCTAAGGCTTGCAGGAACTCTACAGCTGCCATCTGAAGGGAGCTTTGCTTTCGCGAAGTCCAAAAAACGAATCAAGAACTGTTTGGTCTCATATTTAGAAGAATACAACCGCATGATGCGAATAAACTAATTTATATACATCACATAAACGCTGGATATGTCAATTCAGTTTGTGAACGCGTTCATTCCTCCTGAAACATATAAAACACTGCCCATTCAACATCACCACACTTTCTCATCTACAGCACGTTTCTGATGAAATTATGCGACATATTACGGTAGCTCTAAACTTCAAAATCACGAGAATACGTGATGGCGCCACGTGTTGTCGTGCTCTGCGTCTAATTACCTGAATCAAACAATCGTCATATGCCCTGTGGCAACCAGGCTTGACAGTTTGATAACAAAGCATCAGTTGGACATTTCTACCAAGTACCACTTCATTCTGTTCAAGTTGCGTTCTCGTTTGAATCTACTGACCAAAGCTCGCTGGTCTGTAGATAACATTCACTCGCGAGCTTACTGGTCATTGACGAGGCAAGGCTGCAAAGCTGTAAGTCGTGTTTATACTTGATTTCGTTGATTTGCTTGATGTTCAAGCTACTGTATCGCCTATGGCTGTTCCAACATGACAGACATTGTCACAAACAATTGATTGCCTGAAAGCCGCAAACCCCACCTAGCAAAATGGCATCAACCGCTCCCGATCAAAAGTTCATGGAAGAGGACTTGACTCTATTCTCTACTGGTGATCCAAACTTTATATCTTTTGAATTTGGTGCACCTGGACCTGCTCTTCTTCCTGTGAACTTGGTTACTGATGCTACCAAAGTACGCTGGTGCATTCCTTTTAGCTCTCATTCAATCTGTTGACCGACCCTTGCTCGCTTAGGAACGATTCTCACGTGAAAAGGCATGGACTTCTTTGCAATATGGACCTAGTCTGGGTGATGCCGAGTTTAAGGATACATTGTCTGGCTGGTTGAGTACTCAATATAACGAGACAGTTGCTCCTGAGCATCTCTGTGTTACCAAGTGAGTTGGTTGTCTATGTCTATTGCAGTACACTACTCCCACAATGCCTGTTGAAGTACGGTGCTCAAACAATTTCAACTCTAGTGGTGCATCACAAGCATTCAGCAACCTCATTGTCTTCTTCAAGGGCGAGCATACGAAAATCCTCCTGGAAAATCCAACGTACTTTCTCGCCATCAGAACACTTGCTGATCATGGCATATCACGAAATGAACTGACTTCGGTTCCGGTTGACTCTGCTGGTGTGAAAGTCGATCTCCTGGAAGCTGCATTGGAACGTCTTGAATCTGAAGCTAAGAGAGATGGTGTATATCCACGTGGTAATTGGGTCGACTCTGGGAATTGGAGAAAGGGTGGTGAATGGAAGGGTCCCAAGAGATACAGTTATATCTTGTTCATGGTACTTTGCTGAGCCTATTTGTTGCTCGGCAGCACATGAGCTAAGAGTACTCAACTTAGGTTCCCATATACAGCAATCCCACTGGATACTCACTGAAGGAAGAACGATGTCAAAAAGTGTTGGATTTAGCACGCAAATACGACGTGCTCGTCATATGTGATGACGTGTATTCAATGTTGCCTCTGAATAACAATGTCCCACCGAGGAGGCTTGTCTCAGTGAGTTGGCCCTTGCGTCATATTGACGACTGCAGCCAACAACCCCGTATCTCCATAGTATGACAACATACCAAACTCGTTTGGAAACGTCATATCAAACTGCTCCTTCTCAAAGCTATTTGCTCCGGGTGCAAGGCTAGGCTGGATTGAAGCCAACGATGGCATCATCGAACAACACTTCAGGTCTGGTCTGATGTACTCAGGTAAGCCCAGATTATTTCTTCTCATCGTTCCCATATCAGTTGCTTATGGAGTTCTGCAGGTGGAAGCCCAAACCACTTGTTCTCTGGAATCATGAACTCGATGATCTCATCAGGAGCATTCCAATCCAATCTGGCCTTTTTGAAGGCCACGTATTCAAAGAGATTGAACATCATGGTTGAATATTTGACAGAGCATTTACCAAAGAATGTCACATTCCAGAAACCACAGGGTGGTTTCTTTTTGTGGTTGTGCTTGCCTGAAGGTGAAGATAGTAAAGAAATACTACAAGCTGTAACAGGTACGCAAGGGTATGGTGGAAGGAATGATGATGTGGTTGACAAGAATGTGGGGAATTATCGAGGGAGAAAGGTCCCAAAGGAGAAGGTGTCGTTCGCTTCTGGGAACAACTTTTCAACCGATTTGACGTAAGTCATGCGTAGTATTAAATTCTTTGTATTTTTGTGCTCAACGAACTTACGAACAAACTTCTATTTACAGGCACGGAAGGTATCTCAGGTTGACCTGGGCTTTTTACGAAGAGGAAAGGCTTCTTCTTGGCTGTGAACGCTTATGTCGTGTACTAAACGCTGCATTGGGTTCAGCAAACAGTCGTATGTGAAGTTAGTGGTAGTTACATGCAATTTTGTTCGTTTTTTAAATATATAAAATCAGACAGACCCTTTTATACAAGCGTTGTACAGTCCGTTCTTTCCCCCCATATCATCCTTCAAAAAAAGTTTATTTACAGTTGCGTTTAAATTATCTATGTATCCTGCAATCCTTCTGTCTAATTACATGATGCTTTTAGAATCCAGTGTTTCTCACTGGAGCTCGATGGAGCAGGTCAGACACCATTGTCTGAGGCTTCCTAGAAGCATGATTCTAAAGTAAAAAGAAGGAGCCTTAGATCACAAATCACTTTTAATCGACCACCAAAACAACTGGTCTCTCCATGAGAATGGACTTACTGATTGAGAACGAGGAGATTCCAAAGATCGTTCCATGTCATCCACAGGAGACTTGTGAGAATCTACAGGCGACTTGTGGGCAGCCGACCAACCGTTAACCTTTTGTTCGATATCACTCAAATTCCTTCCCAGCCGTCTCCCCAATGAAGCAACATGCACTTCCTTAAACGGCTCCCGTTCAGTTGTTGGTGTATACATATCCAATATCTCGTTTTCAAAGTTTGAAAACAGGGACATTGGGCGTGACTCGGCACTATCGGTGACATATTCACGCTTGTCAGCCAAATTGGGGTTGCTGCTATTGAGTATCGCCTTTTTATAGAGGTTTGGAGATGTTGATAATGATGACGGTGGGCGAGTGAGGAGCACTGGAGCTGGAGCGGCTGGGACTGGTGGGAGAGCTTCCAGACGAGATATGAAGAGGGCATTGTTGGCTGCTTGTTTGAATGTTTGACGGGATGATTGCATGGAGTTACGGAGTGACGGTTGCTGCTGTTGTTGAGCGTGAATGGATGCGATTGATAGTGGTGATGGTAGTGGGACGGTCTTTACTGTTACTGATGGTACGGCTTTCCTCTCAGCTTCCGGTTGCTGTTGTTGTTGAGGTGGGTTTCCGATGAGACTAGTGGCACTTCCCCTGCTACTATTATTATCCTTGTGTACGACTTCAGCTTCATGTCGTTCAGGAGGTGGAATAAAGTTCAATCCGTTATCCAAGAAGGATACCAGGCGTACTGCAGGTTTGTTTGCCATGTAAGGTCTAGCCACAGGCTGAGGCAGCTCGTCTTCCTCCTTTTGCTCTCTAGGCAAATCTCGTTCCTCGATAGAAGCACCACTATCGGCACTCCATCTAGTTGAAGCGTCTGTCGTCATTGGCATATCATTATTGCTACTGTCGGTTGCTGTTAGGCCATATGCATCTTCAATCCAGTCGAATGTTGATAATAGAGTGGATGTTTCGATGGGAGGTGCCAAGTCAATCCCAAGACCAGATTCATTGGTGACTGTTTCGACTTGCTGCTTCTGCTCGTGGGCATTGGTTTCCCATTGACCTCGATGATTTTCATATGAATTCCAGCTCTGTTGGTCTTCATCATCAATAACCAAAACTTCAGAATCATCAGATTCACGTTTTTGCTGCTGTTGCTGTTGAGCCAATTCTACGTGTTGCCGGTGTTGTGTCACACGAGCAGCATGAAGACGTCGCTGATGTGTTTCTTCAGCTACACGAGCAGCGCGTTCAGCCTCGTCATATATACGGCGTTGCTCATCTAGAGCCCTTTGATGACGTAGTTGATCATTATAAGCTCTTTGTTGACGATCAGCTTCAAGAGCCAGATGGCGAGCCTGCTCTTCTCGTTGACGACGAATTTGCTCCTCCTGTTGTTTCTGGTAACGACGAGCCGGCTCGTCGTCACTACTACCGACCATACCAGCGACGACATTTCTACGACGATGGTAGTCATCCTCATATACAAGTCGAGCTTGCTGTTCTTCGTATGCCTTTAACTGGATTTGATATAGTCGTAGCTGTTCGTCATATTGTCGTACTTCCTCCTCCTCCTGCATACGTCTACGTTCAGCATCCTGCTTTGCTCTACTAGCTTCTTCTTGAGCCCTTCGAGCCTCAGCTTCAACTTGAGCTTGTGCTGCAGCTTGGTGTTCAGCTCTACGTCTACGTTGTTGTTCAACAAAGGCCTTTTGTTGTTCTACAAACATTCGTTGCTCTTCTTCTAGATTGCGACGGTTTTGTTCTTGTACCCGTCTAGAGAGGTCTAGACTACGTTGACGTTCTGCAGGCTCCGAGTTGGCAAATACTTGAGGAGGTGGTGATGCCATTCCTGGTTGTCTGCTATTCGGACTATAGAGAAGGTGGCCGGCATATGGTGAGCTGTGAGTTACTACTGGTCGTAGACTACGTTGAGGAGTTGAAGGTGACTGTGGAAGTTCTGGGACGGGAGGCACTGGCAGGTATGGTTGATCTACTCCTGGTACGTATTGAGAAGGTGTAGGAGGTGCTGGAACCCTGTTATCATTTGAGGCATTTGATGAGGCAGTGTATGAAATAGGGCTTGGCTGTGACAACCAGATGCTGCCGCCACTGCTCTGTGTAGGAGTTTCAACCTGATTACCCCAATACGACACTATAAATCGTCAAAACATTAGCGACACTGCCGCTACGAACTTCCAATGCTCCAATAGACTCAAACCAAGCACAAAAGACATACCTGGAGATATTCCATAAGGAGAGCCTCGAGAAGGCTGATCAAGAGTAGCAGGCTTGCTTATGTCCAACTTGGGCTTTGGATTTGGTCGAGTTGTTGGAGGCGATGACTTTGGTCTCATAAACATAGATATGCGTGACGATACACGTTCAAAACTAGTCTTTTCAGGACCTGGTTTTGGCCATGACTGATACGGATATTCGTTTGCTCCCTGTCTAGAATTCCATGGCTGCGGATCTCTGCTACGATTGCTCGAGAATGATGGACGATCTTCGTATGCAGAGTTAGCGTTTCCCATCTAGTCGTAAGTATTGATGTCAGAGATTGATTTGAGCGGCCTTTAGCTAGAAATCAACGGTCAAGGAGCAAGGCTTGCTACCTTCTGCAAAGTCCAAAAACTTGAGCACTATGCGGTCGGTCCTAGTGTTCTAATATACAAGCGGAGTTGGTAGTCCTAAACGTTTATATGGTTACCCAAGTACCTGTCAACACGATCTTATGCCGCTCACTTGACAGAAAACCAGGTTGGTCTTTCCTTCCTCCCAAATTTCAATCTTTGGCCAATCAGCATCAACTAGACTAATGCAAACAAATGGGGCAAATATGTACTTGATCTAGACGTCCGCCTTTAGGTTTTATCCTCAACAAACCCTTCCGTTGCCATGATCAAGTACTTGTTCAGAAGTGTTGTTGATGCTTTCGTTCGTGAAGGATCTTCCAATCAGTTATGGTGAAAAGAGACGTTTATTCACGTCGTTCGCGTGCAATTTAATATAAACTTTTCCTTGCTTGCTTCTCAACCATTCTTCTTTTGCGAATCCTGCCATCTGTTTTCGTCACATTCAATCCACTCGGGCGAAATCTCGAAAACAAGCAATTTTGTCGTAGGAGATGGCAGTAAGTGTGGACAGGCACGATATAAGCTCACTTGTTCTGCCATTGATGTCTTGCTTCTTATTCAATTGTCCAAGCTTTTGACCATTTAACAAACTTGTGACAAATGTTAGCAAGGAAATCTAATATTCCTACACTGAACTTGAACTAGAAACCATATCAGCTCACGGATGACGATATTGAAGGCAGCACTACCAATGGGTACGCGTTTGGCTCGTGATGATTGAGAATCAGTCGAAGAAACCAACATTCCAACATTTCCTGACTTAGATTCCATGTGCCAATGGAGAAGCCCAGATTGCTGCTTATGGGATTACGAAGGTAGAACGCAAACTCGCATTGTAAATGAGATTCGCCCGCTTGAAAAAGTGCTAACAATAACTGTACTTGTGCGAACAGGAGTGGCAAATCAAGTATACAACGAGTCGTATTTCACAAAATGGCTGCCAATGATACATTATACCTCGAGCCCACTGTCAGGATTGCTACCGCTGATGTCACGTAAGCTTGTGTAATTGACATGAAGGCTACCTTGATATGTGAATGCTAAAGGATCTCCTTGTGGTTTTTCCCTTAGATCCTTTATCGACTTCCAAATATGTGATTTCCCAGGTCAAGTTGACGTGAATGATCCTTCCTTTCGACCTGATGTCGTGTTTGGGAATTGTAAAGTCTTGGTGTTTGTTATCGACTCCCAAGTATGAAGCATCCAAGACTTCTGATTTTTTTTTATTTGCTAACGAAGTATCGACCAACTGACCCTATAAGGACGACTTTTTGGATGCATTACAACGACTACATGGAATCGTGACTGAAGCTTACAAAGTGAATCCAAGTATACATTTTGAAGTGTTTCTGCATAAAGTCGATGGTTTATCGGATGACCACAAGATTGGTAAAACATTTCCTTAGCTATTGCTTTTTTAAGCTTCTCAACGAACTAATGCTTATGTTCTTAAAACTAGAAACCCATCGTGAAATAAGTCAACGGATTCACGACGACTTGACAGATGTCGACCTTCCTCAAATCCACATCACCTTCCATTTGACTTCCATATACGATTACTCGATATACGAAGCCTTTTCAAAAGTCGTACAGAAGCTTATTGGTGATTACCTGCCAACATTGGAGAACTTGTTGAATGTGTTTAATAGTGTACGTTAGTCTATTCGATCACGAAGATCATTCGCCGAAACCCTCCGTCTGATGCTTTTTCGCTCTCTTTTAGACCTCAGGAGTCGAGAAATCCTTCCTATTTGATTCGTTATCCAAAGTGTATGTCGCTACTGATTCAACACCAGTAGATATGCAATGGTATGAATTATGCTCTGATATGATTGATGTGGTGTTGGATGTTGCCAGTATATATGGGTAAGCAATTGAACAAAAAACCCCATTAAGAGTCGCAAGATTGACACTCAGCTATGTCTATCACGCTCAGGTCGGCAGGATCAGATCCTACTGCTCCAGAACCAGACGAAGAACATGCCGAGGAAGCACAATCTATAATCAAACTCAACAACAATATGGTGCTATACTTGCGCGAAGTAAACCGGTAATAACACGTCCTTTAAGCTCAATCTTTTTTAGTTGCTACCGAATATCTAACCAGTCTGTTTTCTTCCTCTTAACATACCAATAGCAACATGTCACTAGTATGCTTACTACGAGAGGAGAACTTTGCTTCGCAAGGTGTCATTGATTACAACTTTCGATGTTTTCGAGAAGCTGTCTTGGACGTACTTGAAGTGAGGAAGGGACATTTAGAAGTTGCAGATCGACAGGGTGTTTTGGTGACTAGGCGGAACTCTGTTTCAACATTGGCCAAATCATCACCGGCCACTACACAGAGTAGTAGTACAGTCTCTAGTGGTGGGAGATCTGATGCACGTCGTCGATAATAGAAAACAGAAATGACGGAGAGGAATTTGGCGCACATATTGCAGATGGGAATAAGGGAAACTGAAAATAATTGTATATACATGGTCTCAAGTCCCTAGGAGGTATTTCTGGATCCTAAAATAGAAACATCACAATTGCAAACATAGAGAACTTTGTTGTTTGACACTGTGAATTTATATTGGAATATTGCGTCCTAATGTGTACCAGAATCAAAGAAATCCACAAACGATTTTACAGTAGACACACTCGTGACAGTAGATTTGCAGGGCGAAACCGGCTTTAAAAGTATCGTAGGCAGTCTGCTTTTGCAACCGGGCTTGGGACCGGTATGGCAGAATTACCTACAATTTGTTAGATATCCCTGAATGAAAACATTGAACACCTAGGTGAAAAGAACAAGAAAAAAGATTGAAAACCATTCCACTTACCTGGCTGAGAAGACTGGAGATTTCCAGTGTTTCGCCTCCTCCCAAAAACACCAACGACTTGCGCGGCAACTTGCTTCTCCATCCTGCTTTGCAAGTGTCCCCACTTTACCCTTCAACAGAGCTGGATGTCTGGCAGGACCAGACTGGGTATAGCAAGGTTTCAAATGTTGCAAGGTTGAATAGAAAAGAGCAGCAATAGCAAACAAAACACAATTTAGTGACTTGATAGCACTGCCATGTCAGTGGCTGCTCTTACATCACCTATGCAAAGTAAAAAAAAAACGGGTTGGAATCTTGTGCGTTTACTGTTTGGAATGAAGCACTAATATCAACAAAGCTTACCATCAGAAGCATCAGACGAAGCGCTACCCCCCTCTGCATATCAAGCGGACTTGGGACCGGCTCTGGCTGCATTAGATATATAGCACGGAGGTGCCGATAAGCTTACGACTATTTCTAGTGGTAGCTTGGGTAAGACGACCCGTGACAGACTATGGCCAAGATGAATGCCCCTGTAATGGAAAAGGTGAAGCATTTAGCAAGGATTGTTTTAACAAACAACAACAAAACTGAAACTTGCTACAAATCCTCGACTCTCAAATAGCGTCCATCAGTTTGGAGTGGCGCAGATGTGAACTCCCATTGACTACATACCAATAGTCAAAGGGAGACGTTTCGAGCTTTGCCCCAATGGGTAGGTATTGAGTGTCCTTTAGCAAACGCCAGTATTGCAGCTTCCCACCAGCGCTGAGGGGCGTGTCCTCATCCAGGTTTTACACTTTGGGCAAGCAACCACTACTACTTTACAGTCCCTCAAGTAGTCGTGGGAGTAGAATGGTCTCGAACTGTGTGGTGTTTTGTTGCAGTGTTGTTCCATCTTGAATTTGGATGGTTGATGTCCGAAGTGAAGACAACCTAACTTGAAGGAAAAGGAGAAAGGAGGAGCGTTAGGACTAGTTTGGTAGTAATATATCAATAGTATATCCTCCAATCTTGTCTTGGCCCCCTTCCATCTTGAATTTGACTTTTATATTTCATTATATTTCAACTTCAACTCCGATTATTTGACTTAGGATTGAATCCCTTCCCACTGGGCTTTCATGGATTCCTTTAAGGAATTCAATCATTCGCGTGACTTACCTGCCATGGATGTGCTCCGCCTTCACTGCCTTGTCCTTGTTCGTCCTGTACTAGTATGGCCGTTGTTTGTAGGGAATATATTACGACGCATTGGATAACCCATCACATCTGACTAAGCAGATGAAAGACGGTATCAGGTATAAGGTATCAGAGGAGCCAAGGAAATAGCGGCACAGCACTAACAAGGTAATCCTGTATCATCTATTCAATAAGACACACAGGACACGTCTATACATCCATATCCGTATGCATGGCTCATGGTCCAGATCCTATATTTGTACACAACCTACTGTTTTTCTCTCCCTTTTCGCAAGTTCGATATATCACTTAATTGTCGTTTGTAAGTGACTTAGCGGGATAGCGACATGTCAGACATTCCAAAAGAACTGCGTAGCATCTTAGACAAGAGCTTTAGTTCGTGTCTCTGTAATCCACAACTTCCTGCCGCATGGTATGATTCACCAACTACTGACACAAACATGGGCCTTGGTACTGTTTTGTACTATCCATCTGCCCATCAAGATCCAGAGGTTGTAGGAAGACTTCATAGGCTGTTAACGCAGGAGCAATTGACGGAAATTGGTTTGGGAACATTTGTAGAACATTTGAAAGATGTGGAGACGAACGACGCCAACTTGGTATTGATTTCCTTCATAGCAGGGGAGAAGTCTATATGCCTTAATCGATAGTTTACAATTTTATTGTATAGGTTACTGCACTCAGAGAGGTTGGAACATCGACCAATGCTGACAATACCACATCGGCAAATGCAGGTGTTGAAGTTGATGCACCAACAACTGTCGAAGCAAAGGTTAATTTCAAAGGTAGCTTTTCGAATAAAGCTTATGCCAAAATGAATGTTACGGAAGGTCATTCAGCCTTTCGAACTTTAAATCTGCACTCGATTCGCGAATGCTTCGGGATAACTGACCGTGCTAAACGAAAGGTAGCGTTTATTTTGGCTGTTTACTACAGACATTGCTACTATTAACTTTCCAATTCATACTTAGAACATCGAAACGATTTTATCCAACATTGGGAAGTTCGGCCTAAAAGGCGTGTACAAACTAGTTTACCGTATTCAAGTTGTAACATCGGAGCACCTTCAAATTGCAATCAGTGGGAACTTCAAATCAAATACGTCCGTGTCAGGCTCAGCATCAACAAGTGCCAACACCTCCATATTGAAATTTGGTGCTTATTTTGGTTGGGAGCATACAGACGAGGCAAAGGCGAGAAGATTGCTCTAGAAATACTCTACTTGATTCTGCCTCCAATTTATTTATCGCAAATCGATTTAGACTACCTTTTCAGGCCGTTACCAAGCTGATAAAACGCATATGATATCCTACAAGGCAGTGAAAATACTGACGCATGACAAAGGATTCACTTTTCTGCAACTCTTTTCCAACCTAAAGATCGGAATGTCAGATAATCAAGGAAACATGGAGGGTGCTAACGAACCTCGTGCTGGTTTGGTAATTTGTTGGAACAGGACAACAACAGTATATCAATTTTAACCCATTTCAATATTAGACACCACATTCAATAATTGACAACCAATTGGAAACCCTGGTACTTTCGAATTGGTATAATGAGCTCAATGTTGACTTTTTTGATAACGGACTGCTCAATCCGGTTGTCCTTAAATCAAATGAATTTGATACGGATAAAATACGGATTTCTTGGTCTTTGCAAATGAAAGAAATTGCCGGCAAAGTAAAATACCGTTATAAGAGAGGAGATGCTCTTACTCGCATGGGCCTTGAACTTAATTTGTGTAGTCGGCTACTGACTGGCAAGTCAGACATCACGATCAAAGAGGTGTTACTGCATGAAATGGTGTGGCTATATTTACAGTATAACATCCATTGAAAATAGACTGATAAATAACACCATCTACAACAGGTACATGTATCATTAGTTCAACGCAAATCATCCCAGTGGCATGAACATCAATCTGACTTTCGTAAGTTGTTGGCAGATATCAATGCGAAGGCTGACGCTCTCAAAAAGCACGGCGTAGAAAAAGTAGGGATTACCCACACTTTGGGTAAGAAGGAAAGAATTGAAGCGATTTGTTTATTGTTCAATGACCTCACTGACGGTGTAAACTCACTTTCCGTAGAGATCAAATACCCCTTTTTGTGGGCTTGCACGTATTGTGGTGAATTAATTAGAAGAACAGATGCTCGAGCACCGATACAAGACCATCTCTCTGTTTGGGGCCCACTTTTGGAAGGGCATAGTGGAGGCAATTGTCCAGGTAATAATGCGTTTTGGCAATGTTTACGTTGACTATTATTCATTAACTTATTTACTTAAACCGTTCAGCTGGTCTTTCTCAAATCATCGCAGTTGCACATATAGATGGCGATGGAGACATGTACCCCCATGAATACGTTCCTAACTCAATGTCTAAGGAGGAGCAACGAGCAGTGAAAGGTTCTTCTCGGAAACGTACCCATGCGGAAAGTGATCGGGAAACTAGGAGTTCAAAGAAGGTGAGGTGACAATTATTGTGCAATATCGCAACTCCCCATCTGAAATTGTTGCCGTGCAACCTTTTAGGTCAAAATCGACCAAAAGATCAAAGGCAAGGCAGGAGCATCGTCTAGTGGCTCCACGGACAGTACCAATCCATTTCAATCTAGTGGTCCCGCAATGCAAGATGACACAAAGGAAGAACCATCTGATGCGGCTGTAGAGGCAGAGCGTCAATGGTAACTCTTAGAATTACATTATTACGTATGATTCACCTTATGTAGGGTTTAACTGACCCATTCTTGGTTCTAGCATTGTGGGGCCATGCAAAATACCCACAGAGCACATGCAGTTCGATAAATATGAGTTAGAGCGCAAATGCGTCCAACTCTTAAATTGTCTCGAACATCAAGTGGAAAAGATTACAGTTTTGAAGTGGGTTCAATTTTGGGGAGTTAGTACACTCAAAATTGATGATTAAAATTGTTCTTTTCAAAATAGAATCAGCGAGACAAGAGTTTTCCCAAGTTATGGTCTTATTACGCTGTCAGATAAACCGCTTAGAGATAAAGCGATTGACTCTGAGCCATTTTCATATAACGGTGCCAATTATCGCTTTTTCAAAAATTCAATCCAGGTCAGAGCTCGCATAAATTCGTACCGTATGGATTGGGATATTTGAGTGGATTCTTATTGCCATTGCTTGTTACTAGTCCTTATATTAAAAGTATCCATTGCTTGTTACTAGTCCTTATATTAAATGTTACGGCGCTGGATTGTGAATGTTGCTTGTTAGTTCTGCGACATGTGTATCAGTTTGGTCTCATTAGAAATTTCCAATTTCAGCAGTACGCCTTTACAATATCGACTTGTATTTCCCATAGAACATGTAATTGAACTTTCCATCTCAAAAATCTCTAAAGCAGGTCGGAATTTCTTGTGTTTTGGCAATTCAATCCACACAATGTCCACAATATGTCAATATTCGAAGTAAGGAACGTAAATAAAGTCAACACCCACTAATTTCTAATTCTGAAATTCTGAGTTCAGTGAGTTGATTCGCAATTGTACAGCGAGAAAAGCGTCCATGTAATCCCGATACCATTTGTGAATATTCCAATCCAACGCTGCCCATAAACTCTAATTTTGAATCAAAATCTGTGATATTTGCCTTCTGAGTATTTCGAATATGTGGCGGACAACTGTTGAGGACGACTTTGTTGTAGTTGATATCTACTCTCCAAAGCAATGTGATGACTGCAAATGAGAACAAATATATATTTAGAAGGGTGGCATTTGCTATTCAGTAGGGACTGGCGGTACAATTAGTAGCCAGGGTTTAAGGCGCATTCAGGCCTGATACCTATAACAAGTCTCGTAATATACGTCTTCTCTCAAGTCAAATGTGACCAACAAAAAGTGAGGAAACCGTTGACGACATTGTAGAAACACTCACGGCAGCTTTTGAGCGCCCATAAAACTATCTTGATTAGTTTAGCT